>NC_080727.1:3612500-3727500 GCF_019097595.1 Hemibagrus wyckioides
CACACACACTTTAACCTCAGTGACCCTGCAGTCTGGACAAACACAGACAGATAATGGCATTACAGTTCTGCTTAACATCTCTGATAAAGTCTCTCACACACACACACACACTCCCTAAACCTTCTCTCATCCAGACATGGACCTTTCCTCCATCTTCCTAGGACACCCACACACACACAATCACTTTTCCTCCATGTGTATGTATTCCTATCTCAATGTCTCTCTGCTCCCCACACACACACACACACACACACACACACACACACCTCAGTGACCTGGTGGCTGTAGCTGGTGCCTGAGCTGAAGATTATTGACAGAGTGAGTCAGTGAGTCTGGACCTCATTGATTGACCTCAGCAGTGAGGGCAGGCAGCTCCGCTTCGCTCCCAGAGTCCGACGTGATACACAACTGAACTCATTTTGACAAAAGACCACAAGCTGCACACAAACGTCGCACAAAACACAATGATGGGAAAATTTCAGCAACATTACAGTAAGGGAGAGTGATGTGAGGAGGAGTGAAGATCCCATCACGATACAGGATTCTGCAGTGGACCGTCATCTGGACCATGCACAGGTCTGCTAACTAACTGCCAGGAAAAACAGCCGATCGTTTCATTTTGTGGACGATAAAGAAACTCGCCAAAGGAGGAATAGATAAATAAAGAGATTAAATAATTAAAACAAAATAAAAAACATATTGATCACCTTTATAAAATAAATTAATTTAAATAATTTAAATAAATACATAAATAAATATAAATAAAATCATGATCACTTTTGTGAGAGAATAAATCAATTAAAATAAATAAATAGAAAAATAAACTGAAAATTAATAAATTAAATAAATAAAAATAAAAAACCTTGATCACTGAGAGAATAAATTAGTTAAAATAAATAAAAAATAAATAAATGAATAAAAATAAAAAAATCATGATCACCTCTGTGAGAGAAAAAATTGTTATAAATAAATAACTAAATAAATAAATAAAAATAACTATATAATTAAAAATAATAAAAATCCTGATCACTTTTGTGAAAGAATAAATTAATTAATTAAAAGAAAGAAAAAAAAATGAATAAATAAATAAAAATAAAAAATCATAAATCACTTGTGAGAGAATAAATTAATGAAAATAAATAAATAAAAGTACATTAAATAAATAAATAAATAAATAATGAATTTATTCTCTCACAAAAGTGATATGATTTTTTATTTTTAAAATAAATAAATAAAAATAACTACAAAAATAAAGATAAAAAAATCACAATCACTTCTGTGAGAGAATAAAACTCCTAGCATTAAAGACAGATATGTAACGACTTCCTGTAACAGCTGTACTCGTGTTCCACAAAAATCTGCAGGCCGATATCATACAGTTTGCTTGATTCTTCGAGCGTCACATCTTGAGAGCATCCAGAAAGGAAACACAGAACCCACGGAGGCTTAGTACTCCAGAAGGAATGTCTACAGATCTGAAATCGATACCTCGGTGGGCGAGTGTGGGACCGAGGAATTGACCAGGAAGAGCAAATGGCTCCATTGACCAGTCGAGCGCTGACCCCATACGAGCGAGGTATGGATTAGTCACGGTCATCGACGTCTGGTGATTCGGAGAGGTTTGCAGGGCGGGTGTGTGATAAATCGTTAGCTGGGGAGGAAGTGGTGTGTTAAATGTGAGCTTACAAACTTCCAGTATTTCTGTCCATTATTTATCTGAATTGGGAAATGGAAGAATTTCACTGAATTTCACTGCGTTTCTCAAAAAAAAAAAACCAAACTCATACGATTCCTTTTGGTTTGTGTGAAACGTGACTTCATCTAACGTGACTCCTAAATACAGTCAGTGACTAAAGGGAAAAAAGGAAAAAGGGAAAAGGGAAAAGAAAAGGAGGAGAAGGAAAAAGGAAAGAAAAGGGAAAAGGAAAAAGAGAAAAGGGACAAGAAAGAAAGGGAGAAAGGGAAAAGGGAAAAGGGAAAGGGAAGGGAAAGGAAAGGAAAGAAAAGGAAAAGGGAAAAGGAAAGAAAATGAGAATGAAAGAAAAGGGAATAGGAGAAGGATGAAGGAAAGAAAAGGGAAAAGGAAAGAAAAGGGAAAAGGAGAAAAGGGACAAGAAAGAAAGGGAGAAAGGGAAAGGGAAAGGGAAGGGAAGGAAAAGGAAAGAAAAGGAAAAGGGAAAGGGAAAAGGAAAGAAAATGAGAATGAAAGAAAAGGGAATAGGAGAAGGATGAAGGAAAGAAAAGGGAAAAGGAAAGAAAAGGGAAAAGGAGAAAAGGAAAAAGAGAAAAGGGACAAGAAAGAAAGGGAGAAAGGGAAAAGGGAAAGGGAAAGGGAAAGGGAAGGGAAGGGAAGGGAAGGAAAAGGAAAGAAAAGGAAAAGGGAAAAGGAAAGAAAAGAAAAGGAAAAAGAGAAAGGGAAAAGGAAAGAAAATGAGAATGAAAGAAAAGGGAATAGGAGAAGGATGAAGGAAAGAAAAGGGAAAAGGAAAGAAAAGGGAAAAGGAGAAAAGGAAAAAGAGAAAAGGGACAAGAAAGAAAGGGAGAAAGGGAAAAGGGAAAGGGAAGGGAAGGAAAAGGAAAGAAAAGGAAAAGGGAAAAGGAAAGAAAAGAAAAGGAAAAAGAGAAAGGGAAAAGGAAAGAAAATGAGAATGAAAGAAAAGGGAATAGGAGAAGGATGAAGGAAAGAAAAGGGAAAAGGAAAGAAAAGGGAAAAGTAAAAAAAAAAGGGAATAGGAGAAGGATGAAGGAAAGAAAAGGGAAAAGGAGAAAAGGAAAAAGAGAAAAGGGACAAGAAAGAAAGGGAGAAAGGGAAAAGGGAAGGGAAGGGAAGGAAAAGGAAAGAAAAGGAAAATGGAAAAGGAAAGAAAAGAAAAGAAAAGGAAAAAGAGAAAGGGAAAAGAAAAGAAAAGGAAAAGAGAAACGGGAAAAGGAAAGAAACGGGAAAGGGAAAAAGAAAGAAAAGGGTAAGAGGAATGGAAAGAAAAGAAAAAGGGAAAAAGTGAAAAATGAAAAGGGAAAAGAAAAGAAAATCTATGATGTAGCTAAACTTTGATGTAAATAGTGCTGGAGTTAAATATCCCTTTTAAAAGTAAATGAAGGAATATCAATAAAAATAAATAAATGAAACAGAAATCCACTCGATCACCGGCTATAAACAAAATCAATTCTGTCTTTATTCATCATTAAATGGATCTGCTTAAAAAATCTACATAAAGAAATAAAAACTTAAAGTTTACCACAGTGACTCAATTCAAAATGTTCTTGCGGTTTCATTCCTACGCAGAGAGATTTTTCCTTAAAAAGACGAGCGCAGATGAAGGGCATTAGGGCACTTAGTCATGCGTTACCATCTGCCTGAGGGGGAAAATAATAATAATAATAATAATAATACAGGTGTACATCAACACCTTCTGTCTGGTTTCTTAACGGAAAAATCGTCCTGAGTGACGTGCATATTAATCCTCATCATCAACACCTGCCTCTGAGATGGATTTATTTTTGTTTTAACCACAGTGTTCATGTGGCAGTGGGAATTCACCCTGATGATATACTGGCCTAAAGGGTGTGATGATGCGGCGGCGCTTTAGTCTGTCCAGCGTTCTCGTCTGCTTATAGAGAATGAGAGTGGAGAGATCAGTGATGTCAGAAAGATGACTGTTAAAAAGAAAAGTTTCACACACACACACACACAGTAACCTCCCAGCGTTCTTTATCTGGTCAGCCGTGACCTTCCTCCAGCCCCATCACCTCCTTGTTCCTCGCCCTCGTGCAGGCTGACAGGACAGTGATGGAGTCAGCACTAATCCGGAGGACAGACACACACCGAGTCAGTCTGGAGACAACAATGTAAAGGGTCGGCACACACGCACACGCACGCGCACGCACACGCACACATAGAGCACACATCTGGAAGCTATGGAGATATGAGGAGTGATTCATTACAGGACTGTGTTCATGCACAGTAAGTGATACGTGTCTCTTCCACTCTGAAGACAGAAAAACAAGTCTTTAAGCTCCTCCTTCATTCTGAGGTGTGGGAGGAGATTCACGCTCTTCTTACAGCCGTCACACACCACAAACACCTCCTCTATACACACACCTTCATAATATAAGTGCTGCATGTTGTCTGTCTGTCAAACACTCACACTCACATTTCTGACATTTGGCAAACCCCTTTATCCAGAGAGACTTACATTTTTATCTCATTTCATACAACTGAGCAGTTCAGGGTTAAGAGCCTTGGAGGATTCAAACTCGCAACCTTCTGATCACTAGTCCAACACCTTAACCACCAAGCTACCACTCACTCAAAAACCCACTCACCCACCCACCTACCCACTCACATCACCCACCCACTCACGTCACCCAGTTACTCACCCACTCAATCACTCACCCACTCACTCACTCAGCCACCCACCTACCCAGTCACTCACTCAGCCACCCACCCACTCAATCACCCAGTCACTCACCCATCCACTCAGTCACCCACCCATCCACCCAGTCACTCACTCAGCCACCCACCCACTCAATCACCCAGTCACTCACCCACTCAGTCACCCATCCACCCAGTCACTCACCCACAGACCCACCTACCCACAGACCCACCTACCCACCGACCCACTCACCCACCCACCCAGTCACGTCACCCAGTCACTCACCCACCCACCCACTCACGTCACCCAGTTACTCACCCACTCAATCACTCACCCACTCACCCACCTACCCAGTCACTCACTCAGCCACCCACCTACCCAGTCACTCACTCAGCCACCCACCTACCCAGTCACTCACTCAGCCACCCACCCACTCAATCACCCAGTCACTCACCCACCCAGTCACTCATCCACTCAGTCACTCACTCACCCACCCACTCACCCACAGGCCCACCCACCCACACTCTCTCTCTCTCTCTCTCTCTCATGCACACACGCGCACAGAAAAAGAAAAAAGGAAAGAAAAGGAAAAAGGCAAAAGAAAAAGGAAAGAAAAGAAAAGGGCAAATGAGAAGGGAAAAGGGAAAGGAAACAAAAGGAGAAAATGAAAAGGAAAGAAAAGGAAGAAGAGAAAAGGGGAAGAAATGGTGCTGGCACAGTGCTCCAGGAAAGCAAACTGAAGAGTAAAACATTAACACATCACTCACACCTCGACTTTCTCAGGCTTGCCGTTTTGATTCACCCCCCCCCCCAACCCCCATTCATTTTCCAAAGCATAAAACAAGACATTTCTCCAGGTAGGAAAATCGGAGCATGGTTTAATTTACATCTCCACTTCCAGAAATGACGGCCACTAAGATACGCAGAACAAACCGAGGCGGCGAGGCGACAGGAAGCCCTGACCGAGAACACACTCGGGCAACGAGCCTCATTCCTGGAGTTACAGGATACACGCTTTCACCGGGGCCAAATCTGGAAACGGGGAATTCTCCCAGGCGCTCGGCGAGCCAAAGAGCTCCCGGCATCGGAAACGGGATCGGCTCTGGCATTCGGAGTGGGAATTCCGCTTGGCGAGTGGTTTGGGATGGAGGACAGGAATGGGGAAAGCATGCGCTGGGAGAAGGCTCGAGGCTCCATTTAGCTCGTCTGCTTTGCCCGTCAGACAATAAGAGCGTGTTGTCTGGATTCCACAGAACAGGATGACTCACGAGCACCCACACACACACACACACACACACACCTGTGTGTCAGAGATGTTAATAATCTCATTAACTGTCTGTCTGCGCTGTTCCGAGGTGTTACAGGACACGTTGGCTTTTCTTTTTCCATTTTCTAAGAAAAAGGAGATAATAATAATAAAACAAACATGCCGGGAACTGGGGACATGGCCTCCTGACATAGTTTATGGTTTTGTATGAGTAATATTTCACATGCTTATTATCCAGCATGCTCTCTTCTTCAGTTTTTCTAACCGTATCAAACATTTACACTTGTATTTATTTATTTATGTATTTATTTATCTGTTCTGCTTCATCAGAAAACATTACACTTCATCACATGCATCATATTGTATGAAGATTAGTTACACACATTGATTAGATAGAGAAAATAAGCTATTTATCACTTAAATAGGAATATATAATTATATTTATTTTAAAATTTAAGCTTCTTGCACGACAAGTCTTCTAGCTTTCGGTTCACATCAAATACCAGGGACTGGAAAACTAGGAGTCGACTCAGAAGCTTCGGAGCTTCAGAAGCTTCGAAATCATTCACTTTCTTTTTTTTTTTTTTTTTAACAGGTTAGAATAATATCTTAGACATCCAGAAATGCTGTCCGAGCTGCTGTTAGAGAAAACGAATCAACTTCATTCAACCATTCAGAATCGTTAATATGATTCGCAGATCACTGGACAGGCAGTGACAAAGTGTGTGAGAGAGAGAGAGAGAGAGAGAGAGAGAGAGAGAGGGAGAGGGAGAGGGAGAGAGTGCAAGAGTGAGAGAGAGGATAGACAGACAGATAGAGAGAGAAAGAGAGAGAGGGAGAAGTTTACAGAAAGTTAGGAAAAGAGAGGTAAATGGTGGAGGAGAGGGACGAGAACTTCACTCCTTCTTCCTGAACAAAGGATTAAAGATCATGTGTCCTTTCTTTCACGCTACACCGACAGCCGCTGTAATACAAAGCATTTCTTCTTCCTGTGTGGATTCTACATTGTGTGCGTGTGTGTGTGTGTGTGAGCGCAGTATTGGATGCACGTTTCTGACAGTATATTGTAAATTCACACGGTGTGGGAAGCTTCAGCAGAGCTGACAGATCATCTGACGTGTCCCTCTCCTGAACCCTGCCTGCCACTGGGGGAGAGGGAGAGAGAGAGACAGAGAGAGAGAATAGACTGGACGTGGAAACGTGATGGAGTGATAACGAAGGCACAGGACAAACGTCTGGATCCAAATAAGACTCCACACACAGGTGACGGAATGACTCGGGGTGAAAGTCTGAGCAGGGGTCTATTTCTGAGTTCTGATTAATGGAAGCAAGTCTAATGTCAAGTTTCTGAGTGCTTTATACACACACACATACATATACACATATACACATATATACACACACACATATATATATATATACACATATATATACATATATACATATATACACCCCAATCAGGTACAACATTCTGAGCACTGAGAGGTGAAGGGAATACTCCTCATCATGGCACCTGTTAGTGGGTGGGATATATCAGGCAGCAGGTGAACATTTTGTCCTCAGAGTTGATGTTAGAAGCAGGAAAAATGGACAAGTGTAAGGATTTGAGTGAATTTGATGAAGGGCCAAATTGTGATGGATAGACCACTGGATCAGAGCATCTCCAAAACTGCAGCTCTTGTGGGGTGTTCCCGGTCTGCAGCGGTCAGTATCTATCAAAAGTGGTCCAAGGAAGGAACAGTGGTGACCCGGTGACAGGGTCATGGGCGGTCAAGGCTCATTGATACACGTGGTGACTGAAGGCTGGCCCGTGTGATCCGATCCAACAGACGAGCTACTGTTGATCAAATTGCTGAAGAAGTTAATGCTGGTTCTGATAGAAAGGGGTCAGAATACACAGTGCAGGACGGGTCAGGGCTGTTTTGGCAGCAAAAGGGGGACCAACACAATATTAGGCAGGTGGTCATAATGTTATGGCAGCACACACGAGCACTCTTCCAGACTCCCTTCACCCTGTATCACATCACTACAGCTCCCTTTAATGTGTGTGTGTGTGTGTACATTACTCCCACTGTCTCCTGGCTGCAGAACAGCTCCCTTGAGATAGGGACAGGAGTGTGTGTCAGCATGCCTGTGTGTGTGTGTGTGTTACTCACTGGCCACCCCTGACGCGAGGCCATACAGCAGACCTCCTCCGTCTGCCTGAGGCTGGAAGATGTGCGCTGCAGGTGGAGGACATTTCTCCTGCCTCACGAAGTTATACAGCAGAGTCTTCACCAAGCGACTGGTCAGTGACAGACTACACGGAGAAGAGAGAAAAAAAAACAAGAGATTATTTTACAAGCCTGTGAAGACGATGTGAAGAGGGATGATATTTAAAAGCGTCATATAGAGCAGGAGTCCACAACCACCAGCACCAGGGCGGTGGATCATTTGGTACCAGGATGACAACAATAAACTTATAATTTTATATTATATATATATATATATATATATATAATATCGGTCGCGAAAAACCCAAAAACAAATATCACTAGAGAGCTGCCCCATCACCCACCCATAACACCCCCCCAGCCCCACATCCCTGACCGCCGGGGCCAGACTATAAATTGTCCAGTATCAGCCCGGTCCATGGTACCAAACAGGTTGAGGAACCCTGCGAAGAACAGTTGCCTCTCACACAGGTAGGATGGAGTGTGTGTGTGTGTAAAGCACAGAGCTATACAATGAAGGTGTTAATCACACACAACTCTTCCTGCTGATGGAGGTATGCTGTAGTCTTCAGGGGAAAGGCTGCTTCTATATATATATATGGAAGGTGTTGATTAATTTTCCAGAACGGCGCTCAGACAGGTAACGGCACATGAAGGCTTTATATTACTGCTCCTTCATATTACTGCTCCTTCATATTACTGCTCCTTCATATTACTGCTCCTTCATATTACTGCTCCTTCATATTACTGCTCCTCCTGATCTACTCCATCTTCCAGAAGGTTCTGTACTTTGGGGAATTTAACACTGTTTAGGAAAAGGTCTTCCTAAATACTTCAGGGTGTGTGTGTTATATATCTGGATCATCATATACATGTGTTCACACAGACAGTCCATCTCACACACTGACAGTCTCAATCACACACACACACACAGTCCGTCTCACATCTGGGAGAACATCAGCAAAAACCTTTCATCAGGATGATGACTAAACTCAAGATCTGAGAAATTTTAATCGAGTCTCCGAAGTTTTTAATTTAACTTTATTTAAAGAGAAAAAAAAATGAAGTGTGTGTTTGTGTGAATAATAAGTGTGTGTGTGTGTGTGTGTGTGTGTGAGACAGCTTTAGCAGTCTTTCCCGTGTGCCCTGGCTCACCTCCCAGCAGTAACGCAACATGGAAAACAAAGCGAGGAGAAAAACAAAGTCAGACCTGAACCACTCCAAAACACACCAGTCACGCTGACTACACGGCTCTCACCCTTACACAACACTCGAACCCACGCCAAGCTGCTAGGTCTCAGTGTTCTCACTCCAATATCTCCTGTCCTCTCCTGCCCCCGAGTCTTACATTAAAACCCAATCACACCCCGGTGCAGGCCACCAGAGTAGAACTGGCTCGCTGTAAACGAGAGAGAGAGAGAGAGAGAGAGAGACAGAGACAGACACAGAGAGAGACACAGAGAAAGAGAGAGAGAAAGAGACAGAGACAGAGAGACAGAGACAGAGAGAGAGAGAGAGAGAGAGAGAGAGAGAGAGAGAGAGAGAGAGAGAGAGAGAGAGAGAGACAGAGAGAGAGAGAGAGACAGAGAGAGAGAGAGAGAGAGAGAGAGAGAGAGAGAGAGAGAGAGAGAGAGAGAGACAGAGAGAGAGAGAGAGAGAGAGAGAGAGAGCTCGGATCCTAGCAGGCTGCTTTTCTCTGAACGTGGGAACGTTTGTGGGAAAGCCGTGTCTGTCCTGATCCGAAGCTGGAAAAAACGGCTGCAGAGGGAAAGCTCTGGTGCAGAAGCTGATATGGTGCCAATGGCTCGGGTTTCACCTCCTTAAATAAAAAAAAAAGGTCAGCGCTGCAGGATCGGACATCAGAACATCGAAAGAGAAAGAGGAAAAGTCTTAGCTGAGAGATGGGACTAGAATTACATTCTAACGACAGAATGCTAGGATTAAAGCTCTACTCGCTGAGGTCCGATTTGATCTGCCCGCTAGCAAACGTGCCAAACTGACCGTCTTAAGTAACCCGAAGAGCTGAAGCGAATAACCAACAATGTCACCTAGCGAAATGTCACGTTGAGAGCTGCGGCTGTAGCGCGTGATGGCTGTAATGCGGTACCGCCGATGCCCCGGTGCTGCACCTAAAAGTAAGCCAAGCGCAGAACCTCAGCCAAATAACTCCGGCTCCACTTTGCTGACTGAGCTCGGGGAGGTGAACTTCAAGGCCAATATGATGATGCTAATGAGACCCGCAGATGAACTTAAGGAGTGGAACAGCTGCTGAATTAATGAAGCCGCTAATTTCCATTCTGAACGGCAGGATGCTGTCAGTGGCCGTCTGCCTCCGACGGTAAGGAGGCATAGGAAATGAGACGCTACAGTTTTGACGCTACGCGCCGCAAAGGCCACGGCAAGGTTATCCACGTGAAAGTAAACTTGCTGAACACAAACTAGACGCGCCGGATGACTCCGCCGTGGCTCGGCTGCTTTTAGTAGAGTTTAGGGCTTAATGGACTGAGATCTCGATTCCGATTGGTCAGATGGTGTCCATTCATTCCTTTAACATTATCGCGGTCAATTCTGCGGTAGAATATACGGCGACTTGTACATAAAACACAGATTACAAACTGCTGACAGGGTGATGAGACAATCATCAGTAGTTTTAAGGAGTCTCCAGTGCCAGTGCTTTAGGGCAGTAGTAAAGGCTCTGGTTGTTGATCAGAGGATCGAGATTTAAGCCCCAGCACCTTAACCCTTTCTGCTCCAGGGGTGCTGCATCATAGCTGCTCCTGCGCTCTGACCCCAACTTCCTCATGGTCATGTTGGAACAGGAAGGGGTCATCCCCAAACTGTTCCCACAAAGTTGGGAGCATGAAATTGTCTTGGTATGGTGAAACATTAAGAGTTCTATTCACTGGAACTAAGGGGCCGAGACCAACCCCTGAATTCAATGATTTGGAGGGGTGTCCCAAAACTTTTGCCAATATAAGTGTATGTTGGATTCACAATACCGAAATGGAGTCCACACACTCACCATCGCCCCCTGGTGAGGCAGCGATAAACACGCCCCTCCCTCAGAATGTCCTTGTGGAACAGCTGATAGGACAGCAGAACCAGCAGGGTGGTCACTGCCTCGAACAGGATGTTGTAAGTGATGTCCCTGAAACGGCAAGAAGAAGAAAAGAGTGAAAAAGTCTGCAGGATGCTATACATCATCATAAACACACACAGAGCTCACATTCCATTAAATCAGAGCTCCGAGCTACGGTGCGGCTCCGAGTTAATTAGTTACCGCTCTATTACAGTAAAGCATGGCTGATAAATGAAGTGTAGAGGGGCAAACACCTTTCAGGCAAATGGGAAAACGTCCTGTTAATGTGATCTAATGTGCGCTAGCGAGCAGAGTTCATTCACATTAGTCATGTTGAGCGTAATTCATCTGCAGTCATTCAGGCCCGTAGCTTATTGTGAGCGTGATGGAGCGAACTCTCTGACCCCTGCGGCACTCTCGCTCAAAGCTCTCGCTCATTGTTCCACGTTTCCTTCCCTGGCCGCTCCAGATTCACTTCCACTTGGCACAAACACCTTTTACTTTCACACACACACACACACACACACACACACACACACACACACACACTGCTGCTGCTATTGTTAGCAATTTACACAGAGTTGCCACCGACTCATTCTACACGTACAGTATGTTATGTAAGAGGAATAAAACCACTGGGAGTTTGCAGTTATAGAAAAATAGTCAAGGACAAAAGACGGTGAGACGAAGTCACCAGGTGCATCCCAAATCGTACCCTATTCTACTCTATTTTGTCGTATAAACAGTGTGCTTAGTACCCACTTAATCAACAGAGAAAAGAAAAACAGAAAAGCTTTGGACACTCAACACTCTCACCTTTGCTTAGGTAGAGGAAGAGGGGCGGGGCTACCATCTCCAATGTTGGGCTTCCGACGTCTTAAATGGGCTCATGTTGAGTCAATGTGTTAAATTCCCTGGATTCTGCCGTTACACGTGTCTGACATCGTCATGGTGCACGTAGTGTATAGTGTAAGTGTATATTATGTCATGAAGTTGATTACTTCCCTATAACAGCATGTTCAATTCAATTCAATTTTATTTGTAAAGCGCTCTTAACGACGGACGTTGTCTCAAAGCGGTTTTACAGAACATAAACAAAAAAAGTCCTAGATTAACATTACAAAAATCATCCCTAGTGAGCAAGCCTCGACTGTGGCGAGGAAAAACTCCCTCAGATGGTATGAGGAAGAAACCTTGAGAGGAACCTGACTCAGAAGGGAACCACATCCTCATTTGGGTGACAGCGGAGAGAGTGATTAGAAATGATTATAAACACCAGAGAGTGTGAATATAAATGATTATAAAAGATAGATTTTTCAGAAATGAGCTCCGTCCCAATCCTGAATCATCTTCCTCAACATACGACTCAGGGAGAGAGAGGGTTAGTGGGAAAAACTCGCCAACACACAACCAGCAAAGCTCTGGGGTCTCCTAATCACTTCGCAGGAAGTAAGCGAACTTCTCCGGTTCATTTTTAATCGCAGACGCATCAAATATCTTCCAGCGTTTTCTGGCACGGCTAAGCCAAAAACCGCTGTGTAATTCCTCATTTCTCCTGCCTGCTTACTGGCACGGGCGCTCGTTTAATTCCCTTAATTGGCAGTTAGCACCGAGTTTAAGGAGTCAAATGAACCACTTAATGATTTTGTGGGACTCATTTAATTATGGTCGAGTCAGCGGTAATGTCCTCACCAGGGCCTGCTGACACATATGGCTTCACATTCAGAGTGTAAACTATTTACACTGAACGAACGGTTAGCACAAGACGGGGAGTTTTTAACTAAATGGAGGTGATGAGCGCCGTTTAGTCCGAGAGAAAATCTGAAGACGTGGTGAGATAGTTAGGAGCTTGGTTCAATTTCTGGCCTTTTTCTCCCCCCCCCACAGAAGAAGTGCTAAACAAAGCGACTTTTGTGCTAATACAAGAGAAAAATCATATCATAGCAATACTCCTACAAATCCTAGCTAGTGTCAGCTAACTAGATACAGTGGAACGGTCTCTCGTTCTGGAGTCACGTTCTTAAGGTGATGATGTGTATTGCAAAATTTATTTTTCCCATAAGAAATAATGTAGATGCAGATAGTCTGTTCCAGCTGCCCAATATGACCGATACAAAGCGCATGTAAACTGTATGGCTGCTTACGAAGAACTGACCCAAGCCAAGCATTCAATATCTAGGGTCCTCACAGGAAGTCGTGCCACCAAGCTTAGGCTAAAAATAGAACAGACCACCCACGCCACCAATCTGTCAACAAAAAAAGACCCGAAAAGTCACCTAGCTTTCAAAACACAAGGCAATGTCGGTATCGTGGGTCGAGACTTTCGAAACAGCTTGACTGAAGAAAAATTCGTAAACTCACTTCGGTTGTCCTCGCTTGGCTTTCCACTGATGCTAACATTGACGTACGGGCAACTTAGCCGACGCTCCGTTCCGTTCGTTCGTATGCCGAAAATGCTTCGTATGTGAATTTCAATTCTTAAGGTAAGAGAGGGCATTCCTATGACGAGGTTTCCCTGTAGAATATGTTACACCTTTAATTATTAATGCAGATGAAATACAGAATGTAGTAACTCGGGTGATGAGGAGGTCTTAGCCGGTGGTGGACGTCTCAAAAAATTGGTTTTCGCTACACTGCCATACTGACATATTGATCAAGGTATCATAAATTCACAAAAACAAAATCTGAGAGTGAAAAACTGGTAGCATTAAATCACAGAGTCTCTAGCCAATGGCAGAGAGAGAGAGAGAGAGAGAGAGAGATTGTATGTCTGAGCGTGTTGTTACTCTGCCCAGTGATGCAGCATGATCAGCAGTTAGAAATCATGCACTGACTGGCTTCAAGCGTCTCACAGGAAGCTGCAAATTAGAAATTAGGAGAGGAAATAAAGATAGAAAAAAAATCCCCCCCCCCAAAACATGTGACCTGATTGGTCAACAAACAAAAACAAAACACTTTTGTGTTGGTTAAAATAAACCCCACACTGACAGAACCATACATGATTTATAAATACATTCCCATCTAGATGATTGTTGTTGTCCGGTCTAACACAATTCCAACTCAATAACACAATCCGAGTCTAGAGAAGGAGCGGAAGCTGCGTAATACCCTGCGGCAGAACGGAGAGCCAAAGCATCTCGCGATTAGAACGTGTCGAACCTTTGAATGCGGCCCAAGATTCTTTCGCTCAGGCACGTAGCTAGGAAATCGGCAAAATGTCAACAAAGAGGGAGTGAAAATAATAACATTCTGCGCCATAACAATGGAGCGGCTCGGTGTAGCCGAGTTCCATACGCGGGAGCCAGAGTAAATAAAAGACGTTCCGCTCGTGTCTGCCCGGACTGAGCAATAAAAATGGGTTTCAGTTTTTTTTAAAGGCTCCAGCAGCCCACTTCTCTGCCCCAAATCTCATCTATTAGTCCCTCACTTTCTATTCTAATGAAAAACACACAGCAGAGGCGCTGACAGGATCTTTAAAAAACACTCCGTCTCACGCCACCGCAACATTTACTGATGTAACTTCTGTTCTGTACTCGTCTGTGTGCAGAATACAAAAATCACTGCTCTGGCTTTTTACAGAGAGGAGGAAAAAATCTATATCGTGTACACACACACACACACAAAAGAAAACAGAGACAAGGCGGCAAGCAGGAAGACAGACAGGCAAGCAGGCAGGCAGACAGACGGACAGGCAGACAGACAGGCAGGGAGGCAGACAGGCAGGCAGGCAGGGAGGAAGGCAGGCAGACAGACAGGCAGGGAGGGAGGCAGGCAGATAGACAGGCAGGCAGACAGGCAGGCAGGCAGGCAGGCGACTTTCACGCTTGAACAGCAGTCTACAGTCATCATGACTATTATGAAGGACCTCATCTTTGTGTAATGTAGTAGATATGATGAAGCGGAGACAGGACAAGGACATTCTGAAACATTCCACAAATGGACATGCAGAAGATCAGAGACATTTTCCATTCATAACAAAGAGCAACGAAAGCAGGGCAGGGCAGGGCAGGGCAGGATCCCCCCACACACACACACACACATTCTCATACACAAAGCTGAACAAGTGGCTCAGTTTTATTCCCTAAACACTAAAAATATAACTATATTACAGTACACACACACACACACACACACACAACACACACAAACACACACTCACTCTCTCTCTCTCTCTCACACACAAACACACACTCACTCTCTCTCTCTCACACACAAACACACACTCACTCTCTCTCTCTCTCTCTCTCACACACACAAACACACTTACACACACATACACACACGCACCCTCACTCTCACACACATTCAGTCAGTCCTCCCATGAGCAGCAGATGAAGCCCCGAGAGCTGGTCAGCAGTGTTGAATCCGCTCAGGCGTGTGAGAGCCACCGTGTCAGCTGAGGGTCAGCGTGATCTATGGCTACTTTTACACGAGCCGTGTGAAGAGGGTTTTGTGAAAAACACTGAAACACTGTTTCTGACCATCTCCATCTACAGCAGCCATCAGTCAAAAGCCTGTGCTTTCTGGGTGGGCGGCGCTTACCCTCTCTTCCCTGTCAATCACAGTGACATTAGCCAATCGTGAGCCTCCGTGAGCTCAAGTATGAGGAAAAGGGCACTAAAGTCTCCGACTTCATCAGCAAAATGACCACATTAGGGGAAAAAAATATATATAACTATATATAACTAAGTATGTATTAGAGCCAATATTAGTTTTGTTTAAAAAAAAAAAAAGAAAATTAAAAAATGATAATTAAAAAAATCCGGCTTTTTAAACAAACATATTTTACCATTTAAATTATATAATTATTTAAAAAAAAAAAAAAAAAAACCCATTACATTCAGCTAATTAATGTAATACTGTTAAAAGAATAATAAATATATAATAGAAAATCTGAATTAAATTAATAATAAAAATATAATAAATAAATACAAAGAAATTAAATAAAAAAATGGGAAAATAAATAAATAAATAACTGGTCTATCTACTGGCACAACTTTTTGTGAAATACAAGTTTAAATCTAAAAACAATAGCTATGAAACAATCAGTATTTAGGGCAGACAGACAGTGTGACTCAGGATACACTTATTCACCGACCTTCACACATAAGTGTGAGACAGTGTGTGTCCCTGGAATGCCACAAACTGCCACCATACACATTACTCATAAGGTGATAAAGCCTCATGGCATATCACGACACACACACACACACACACAAACAATACAAAAGTCTAAAAAAGTAAACAAATAAAAACCCAAAGCCGTCACTCACAGGAGAGGCACCTCCACGATGAGATGAACCAAATTACAGATCAGTTCCTCCATTAACTCTTCACTGCTTGTATCTGGGGGGAAAGAGGGAGGAAAAAACACACACAACAGGCAAAATTAAACACCTAGACCTGAACAAGTTATTTTTCTATAATGCTATAGATAGAGCAAAATATATACAACATGTACAGAACAGAAGGAACTTTCAGGGACTGAAAGAAAGAGAAAAAAAATATAAAATTAATTAAATAATAATAATTAAATAATTAAATAAATAAGACAGATATGGCCCCCAATCACTCACAGGTATTTAAAAAATAAATTAATAAATAATAATAAAATAATAATAATAATAACAATAATAATAAAAAGATATGGCCCCAATCACTCAAAATTATTTAAAAAGAAATTATTTAAAAAAGAAAAAAAAAAAGAAGAGATGACAAACAATTATTATTACACTAAATATTTCTGTACACATTATACAGAAAAATTCTGACCAATCAGATCACAGAATCATGTAACTACACCTCTCTATTACCTCATGTGAGAGACACAGCTGAGCAATACAACGAAGAAATATCGAGATCATGATAACAGAGAGCGCTATACGCTTTTCTGAGATCTTTTGTTTGTATATATGTGTGTGTGTGTGTGTGTGTGTGTGTGTGTGCACGCGCTTTCTATAGTGTTTGTGTGTGTTATAAATAAATAATTACAAATTGAATGAAAATCAGTAGGTTTAAATTAAAATCACTTGGCACCTAATCATTACAATTGTAGAATGTTGACACTGTAAACATATTTATTTAACTTTTATCAAGAATTTCATTTTCTATAAAAATATAAAAACAAGGCCATGAATCAAAAACTAAAACATTTAAAGACACACGTTTTTTTTTTTTTTTTTAACTTCTTACTGCATTGCCGGATTTTTGTAAGCTAGAAAACCACTAGAAGTGCCTTTGTGTGTCTTGTTTAACACTTAATTTAATAAATAAATAAATAAATAAATAAATAAATAAATAAATAAATAAATAAATAAATACAGCATGTTTACATAAACTAAGCCAAAAAATTTCTCTTGGCTTTTTCAAGATTTCCAACAAAGCTGCCTATAAATGCGCTTTATGAACTCTGTGTGCGTGTGTGTGTGTGTGTGCGCGTGTGTGTGTGTGTGTGTGTTTTACCGCAGGATCCTGGCGCCCTCGTGTGGTAGGTGAACTGTAAGTGCAGCTCCTCTTCGCTCATCTCTCTGATGAAGACTTTGAGCAGACAGCGCAGCAGGAACAGGGCATTATGGGCCTGCCAGATGAACAGCTGACTGCAGAAAGACAGGAGGAGTTAGTGGAAGTTCTCAACACACACACACACACACACACACACACACACACACACACACACACAAACAAACACACACACTCTGCATCTGTACTCACTCCTGGCATTCAGTGGAGATCTTCAGCTCTTTGGTTCTCCCCAGGAACACTCTCACCAAGGCGCCGAAGTTTCCCGATCTGGGATTGTTCTTGACTGAAAGAAACAGAAAGATTAAAAGAAAAAGAAAAAAAGAAAAAAAAAAGATATAGCCCCCCCAATCACCCACAATCACTTAAAAAAAAAATTAATTAAAAGAGAGAGAGAGAGAGACCCCCAATCACCCATAATTAAAAAAAAAAACTAAATAAAATAATAATAATAATAATAATAATAAAAATAATAATAATAAAAATAAATGACATGGCCCCTAATCACTCACAATTATTTAAAAAATGTATTAATTAAAAAAAATATGCCCCCCAATCAGCCACAATTATTTAAAAAAATAATTTAAGAAAATATGGCCCCATCACAATTGTGGTATGGCAATCAATCACAATTATTAAAAAAAAAAAAATCAATTCATTAAAAAAATTATCTAGCCCCCAATCACTCAAAAAATTAGTTAAAACTTAAAATTTAAAAAAAAGAAAAGATGTGGCCCCCAATCACTCACAATTATGAAGAAGAAGAAGAAGAAGAATGAAATGAAATTAAGGGCAAAAAAATATATCTGTATCTGTATCTAATATATCTGTAATTAACTGCATTTCTTTGTTGTTTTTTAATCATATCTCAGAATAGTGTTTGGTGACATAAATAATCACATTATCATTATTATCCAACCCCTGTGCTGCTGCATGAGCTTTCTCAACACACGTGATGAATAAAACACGTGACTTACTTAAAGTTTTGGCGAGGGGGATGACCGCCTCCTCCAAGAGCTTAGCATCGGCACTGAAAGAGAATAAAAGAGAAATAAGGTGAATTCTGAATATTTCCCACATCCGAGCGTCGGATATAAACGACCACGATCACGCTGAGACAACGTGATTCTCACGGCCATTTTGATCGGAGACGTGAAACCCAGTTACGGTAGAACAAATTTTGGGGTTGCGAGGGGGCGATTACGAACGCAATCAGAATTATTAAGGAAATAATGGGGGGGGGGATACTTATGCAACACACTGCACACCAACGGGAGAGTGTTTCTCCATTCAGGATCTGACTGCAGTGTAGAAACTGTAGTAATTTATACGGATGTATGAACAGTGCTACTGAGAATCACGTCCTTTGTTTTAAGCACTAATATACACGTCTGTTTTTACGTTTTCACCGCGGTTTCTGTGTGAAGGTTCGAAATGCGGGGTGATGTCGATGCAAGAAAACTCATTTAGCACCCGCTGCGTGGTTTAGCGGAGCCTGAAAGTCACTTTGGAGCAGGAAGTGCATGCAAATGAAGAGCGCTGAAGGGCAGGTATTAAATTAGCGTAAGCTGGTTTCTGCCTCAGGATGAAAAAAAAAGAAAGAAAAGAGAGCAAGATCAAATTAAAAGTTTTAATACGGAGCTTTATTATCTGTTCTGTGCGTTCCAAGTCCTTCTGGGAAGTTTGTCATTACATGACGGGAAGTCGTAATTATGACATCGTAAGCGTGAAACGTCTCACGTTAATTCCTCCACGTTTACTTCAAGCCACGCCCCCAGCATGCTCGGAAACTCGGAGCATGTCTCAGAGACTAACTGGAATAAATTGCCCCGTGGTGTTAAGGGTGACTTGTGATCGTTCCGTCCAGGGTGTGGTCCACGTCGGATAGGCTCTGGAACGGCTGGTCTGCATAAAGTGTGTGTGGAATGAACAGGACACAGACTTCCTCGTTGTGATTCTGACAGTTACAGCATCTCTAATTTCTAGATCACTTTGTGAGTTCAGAACCCCGGTCTTTCTAACCGGGTCCCATGATGTAATAAAAGCGTTCTAGCAGCTCGTGCCTGTCCGCCCTGTGCTCGGTGGCTCCGTCCAGATGTGCTCAGCTGGCGGCTGTAGTGAAGTGTCGTGGTTGATGAACCCTGTCATACAGTGAGCGAGGATGTTTAAGAGGGAAGATTTTCCCTCGCCTGTGTCCCGTAAAGTTTGCTAAGTCACAACCCAGATGTGGATGTGTGCTTTTGCGAATCTCAAAGAGGAGGGGGAGCGGCCTGGCAGGCGATCGGGCGCGTGGGGGTAAATACCAGCTGCTACAGCAGAGGGTTCGGCTCTTTTCTATGCGACAGCTCTGACAGCTACACGGCGTATGCTGACCTCCGCTGACCTGCGTCTCGATTCTGAATGAATGACTGTAAAGCAGGCGGCGAGAGAGAGAGAAAGAGAGAGAGAGAGAGAGAGAGAGAGACTGACAGACACTACTTGCACACACAGAGTTCAGCTGGAGAGGAAATGATGTAATAGTCCTCTTGCTGAGAGCCAGACGGAGACTAAGAAAATGTTATTGAAGGGAAAATGTGCATCGTGTCAACTTCAGAAATATTCAAACACACCATGTTTGTTTTCAGGTCACCTGCAGGACGAGTGTTTAAACTAAACAAAGTGTGACAAGTGAGAAAACTTTCTTTGACGAATTTTTTTAATGAGGAAAAAGCTAAAAAGGGGGGGGGGCAGCCATATATCATATATGGGCATGTAATGTGTTTTGGGTGGAGCTACAAAATGACTGATATAGTCTGTGTGTGTGTGTGTGTGTGTGTGTGTGTGTGTGTGTGTGGTGCTCACCTGCAGGAGGGGCTGGTGAAGGTGAACGAGATGAGCTGGTTCCAGAACGGCTCGTTCTCCGAAATGGGCTCTGGACCAATCAGAGTGCGGATGCTGTGACTCTCTGCTAGGTCGCTCACCTGGCTGGTGTTGGCACCCATCGCCCCCGAGCACTCAGTCCCTCACACACACACACACACACACCTCAGCGCCTCATCACCTCACACTGCAAACCCTGCAGAAACAAGACACACAACATGAATGACAAACTTAACTGTGTAATAAGTAAGGAATAAAAAAACGAGTGTTGTGCTGCTACAGGAAAAAAATCAGCGCCGGTAACATTACCATCCTGAAGATGCGCTTTATTCCTTTTACACCACAATAATTTTCCCACATTAATAATATCTAATAAAGAATTTTTATCCCTTTATAGTTACACATTGCAAACCTGCCACAAAAGAAGGCAGCTCTGTCCTGACTTCCTGTTCCTTCCTATATTCAGTGTATTAATGGCTCACCCGAGGAGGACACTTAATAATGATGGGTGTGTGTGTGTGTGTGTGTGTGGTTTCAATGTGACAAAAAGTGATTCGATATTGTGCAAGAAGGTTAATTTGAGGGCCACACCTCTTTAATTTAATTACTGTTGGAAATGAAAGAGAGAGAGAAAGGGGCAGGTAGGGGGAGGGGAAAGGGGGGTTGGGGGCTGGTAGGGAGAGAGAAGGGGGCAGGTAGGGAGAGAGAAGGGGGCAGGTAGAGAGAGAGAAAGGGGCAGGTAGAGAGAGAGAAAGGGAGAGAGGTATAGAGAGAGAGAGACAGAGAGAGAGAGAGAGAGAGAGAGAGAGAGAGAGAGATGGGTTGGGGGCTGGTAGGAAGAGAGAAAGTGAGAGAGATGGGGGGGGTAGAGAGAAGAGAGAGAGAGAGAGAGAGAGAGAGAGAGAGAGAGAGAGATGGGTTGGGGGCAGGTAGGAAGAGTGGGAGACAGGTAGGGAGAGAGAAAGTGAAAGAGATTGGGGGGGTAGAGAGAAGGGGCAGGCAGGGAGAGAGGGAGGGAAGTAAGGGGGAATTAAAGATAGGGGGGTATGTAGGGAGAGAGAAGGGGGCAGGTAGAGAGATGTAGAGATAAAGTGTGAGAGAGCAAGCGAGCAAGAGAGAGAGAGAGAAAGAGAGACAGACAGGTAGAGAGACAGACAGACAGGCAAAACAATAACCATGATTTCAGTAATAAGTGAAATGTCTGATTGTCCTTCGAGTCTAAACCGAGTTGTACATGTCCTCATCACATGATTTCACACCTGTTTACAGGCTACTTGCATGCGACACCTTGCTATAAAGAGCGGTGGATGTGCTCACTCCATAAAAACCGCCGCTGACATCATAAAGTCATGAAGAAGGCCTGAAGCTGAGGTTCTACAGAGACTTCTCCAGCACACAAACCTAACCCCGCTCCCATCCTCAGAGATATTCTTTAACACGAGGAGAGCATCTCGGCACACACCCATTAATCACACACACACACACACACATGCAATCCCAAAGCTGAATAAAGGAAGGCGTAACAGGAGCGAGTGTTTGCTCAGCACGTCCGCACCTTGCATCCTGGTCTGATTAAACAGACAAGAGCTCGCCACTTTACCTGGATCCAGGTAACACCAGGATCCTTCCGTGTAAATAAAAATAACATCCATTTGCATAAAGAACACTTTATTTCTCTTAATTATTCCTGCTGAAATAAAAGCATAATAAACATCCCCACACCTAACAGACAGATGCAGTTCCCCTGACTCTCAGGAGTCTTATACTCGTGTAATAACTAGTTAATAACCATGACCTGAAGCTTGAATGAACAGGTTTCATTGAACGGGGGGGGTCCATTTTAAGTGTAAAAAACAAATCAGCCAATGAGAAGCGAGAACGCAGCAGCGCCGGGATGACGTCACAGCTATTTAATAACTAACGTCTTCTGACATGATGCTGCACTTCACATTAAAGCTCCAGCTAATGCTTCGAATCAGATCATAAAGACTTAATTATTGTACAAAAATCCTTCAAGACACACCTTCTGGTGCTTTAGCTAAAATCGAACAAAGTGACACTTTTCAACCAGGAAGCCATTTTTAGTTTGGAAAAACTTACTTGCAAGCTAAATACCGATAGTGACAGTGACAGCTAGCTAGTTAGCCTGTAGCTAGTTAGCTTAAAAAAACCACCCCCCAAAATAAAGAGACGATATTAGATTTAAAGTTATCCATCCTTTATATATCATTTTAAACTCTCCTAAGTTAAAGGGATGCTGTGGTATCGCGAACACACCTCGCGCGAGCCAGCCTGGCTCGCGCGACATCTACGCAGATTGAAGTTAGCATAGCTAGGCTAGCAAGCCGGCTAAATTAGTTTTTAAGCGTTATTCAGCGTCGACTCACCTACAAAAATGGCGACTATGACAGCGCTCGTTTAAAAAAAATATCCTTTCCGCAGGTCTTCGTGTCGAAAATAAGCAAGAATATAAAAAATATCAAGGAAGCGTACGCGCAGGAATATGCGCTAGCCAGGTTAGCTCGTTAGCCACCATTCCCAAACTAACAGCTTTGACGTGCCGTCCACGTCGCCCAGCGACCGTACACCTGGACGTGAAGCGTTATTATTTTTATTTATGTTACTCCCGCCTTCCGCACTCTGATTGGCTAATACAAGTTTATCGTCCAATTAGAGCATGGGTTGTGAAGGATAAACCAATCGTGGTGCCGAAGGCGGGACTTAGGAGATGACTTAATAGGGAAGTATCGACTACGTAGCTGTAACGTGAGCCTGCGCGCATGCGTGGATGTTACTCTGTAAATTTGACAGGTTAAAACATTAACAAAAACTATTGGTTTTTAATTTTATTTTTATTAAAAAAATGTTCTAGCAAAGTAATAAAATAATAAAAACTTTATCTATTTTTTTTAAAAACAAATAATTTTTCCTCATACATTAAATCTAATTAAATGTATATCTAACCTTTAAAAAAATAAAAAATAAAATAAAATAAAAAATTATCCCATCTCAGGAAGCTGTTTTTATTAAACAAATAAATTTTACTCAAAAACTGTTAAAATTATTACTGTTAAAATTATTACTGTTAAAATAACTGTTAAAATTATTATTATTATTTTTATTATTATTATTGTTATTATAAATCATTTATGTACTATATAATTTGCTAACAGGTTTCTGTGTCCAGAGATCATGACTATCATCTATCACAAGATCAATGAAAATCTTCTTTTTCTTCTTCTTTCGGCTTTTCCCTTCAGGGTTCTCCACAGCGAATCATCTCTCTCCACCTATCCCTATCTTCTGCATCCTCAACACTTGTACCCACTGGCTTCATATCCTCATTTATTCCATCCATATACCTCCTCTTTGGCCTTCCTCTTTGCCTCCTGCCTGGCAGCTCCATGTCCAACATTCTCCTACCAATATACTCACTCTCCCTCCTCTGAACATGTCCAAACCATCTTAATCTGGCCTCCCTAACCTCCCCCAAATGTCCAACATGAGCTGTCCCTCTAATTTACTCGTTCCTAATCCTGTCCAACCGCGTCACTCTCAAAGAGAACCTCAACATCTTCAGCTCTTCTACCTCCAGCTCTGCCTCTTCCTCAGTGAACAAGATCAATGAAAATAAAGAGAGAAAATATTTAACTGGAAAGCTTCATGTGGTGTAGTTTTAATTCACATTTAGAATAAAGCTTTAAAAGGAAATCAGTGTGCAAATGAAATGAAATAAAAACAAAAATACAGTTATTTGTACACCTTTATTTATAGTTATTTGTACAAAGTATATTACAATCCGTTAAAAACAACAACAACATTGTGTAAAATGTTTTTTTTTTCTCTTTAAGCAGAAGGCACTGGCATTGCTGGCCGTTCTCAGGCACTTTTTCTCCCATTCACAAAACAGCGATGTTAAAAAGACGACTAATCATTCATTTTATGGCAGATTGACTTTTAATATGTAACAGCTCCCATATATATATTTTTTTGTTTTAAAAACGGACACTTTTCTCAACTAACTTTGACGATGCACGGATATTTCTATCTGGATCTGAATAAACGGGGTTCATAATGAGAAACTTAAGGGCTGTATGGAAAAGCATGGGAAATGTTTGACACAAACACGAAGGAAAGGGAAAAAGACAAACACTAAGTCGTAGTGTGCGGAGAACATGACACCATTCTGATCTGCTCAACTAGAGGAGACGGAAGTGCAAAAAAAATAAAAATAAAGTAGTAGTAATATAAGTGTAAACATTATTCAGAAGTTCTCCAACCTCTCCACCTTGGAAGGCATCCCACATACACCCAGTCATCCCTTAATGCAAAAAAACCCTGCGCTTATTAATCCAACATGCAGATCAGAGGCATTAAAAGATTCAAGCCTTACAGTCAGGTGATAGATGAAGAATATTCACAAACGTTTATATATATAAATTAAGAGACATCACAAGCTCCTCCTCTGCCCCCGATGAAGCTGCAGGTCATTACGTTAGAAGCGAGAAAGAAAGGTGACCTGGGTCGGATGTTCGAGGCTGAGTTCAGGGCCTTAAATAAGCGTTTAAAGGTGCGTCATGTAAGAACATCTCCACAGTCTGATCTAGTCACATTTGTAGCACTGTAGAAGGCAATATGGAGGATTTGTGCACAGAAATACATATATATTTACACTTCTGGTGTATGTATATATATATATATATATATATATATATATATATATATATATATATATATATATATATATATATATATATATATGTATATGTATATATATATATATATATAAAAAAGTGTTAAGATAAAATCCTGAGATATCTAGATTGTCATGCACAGTGTTAAAACCAGCACTGGTCTTCATTTATTTATTTATTTATTTCTTTCTTTCTTTCTTGGCGAGCGGGAGAAATTCTCACTCACTTCCCTTTGTGTAAATGTTCTCATTGGCTCGTCCTGCTCGTTCATAGCTAATTCAGATCGCGCTCTAATTCAGATCAGAGCTCGTCAAGTCCCTAAGTGACCTTCCCTGCCTCCCGTTCCCCAGGGCTCGGTTCATTTTTTAAATGGAGAGAAGGAAGCAGATCAAGTGGTCTCGGGACTAGCAGTTTAAGAGCCGGAAAAGGAACTTGAACCTGGGAATCTCTTCAGACAGCAGGTTGGCTAAAACCGAGCTGAATGAGTGTTTCCTTAAACCTTGTGATTCCGTAATCAGTCTGCGTATTTAAAATCGGGGTGAATATCTAGCTGTTCCTGCCTGTCTAAACGTCTCGGGGTCAGACGTCTCAGAGGCTTTCGACTACGGGTTCCTCCCTGATGCTCTCCCTGATATCCGGCCGCCTCTGTGGCTTCTGACGGATGCTCCGGCCCGAAGAGATGAGATCGGCGTAACCGCGGGAGTGAGAGAAGGCATACGTAGAGCGGCGCGAGCGGCCGCCTCGTTTGAAAGTAGGAGCCCTCCTCTTCTCCTCTTCCTCCATCTCGTACTTCTTCCTGTTTCTAAGAACCTACGGGTTGAAAAGCAGATACAGCGTGATGTAGCACAAGTACAATAATTCATGTCTAATAATTACCTACAGAAATGAAATACGTTGCTCAAATTATTTAATGATCGTTTAGTACCATGAAGCACAATCTAAGAAATATTTCAAGATTTTTCAATCTCCTATATGTTGTTGATCTTTCGGCTGCTCCCTACGTGTGTGAGGGGTTGCCTCAGTGGACCGACTGGACCGCACAGCAACTTAGCACAGGTTTTACACACCGGATGTCCTTCCTGACGCAACCCTCCCATTTTATCCGGGCTTGGGACCGGCACTGCATCTAGTGGCTGGGATTTGGGCACTGGCTGGGAATCGAACCCGTTTGCATGGTAGGCGAGAAACCTACCACTGAGCCACCAGCGCCCTCTCCATCTCCGATATAAAAGCAATAATCACCTAATAATTTCCTCCGTTCATTTTCACTCGGAATAAAACTCGTTGAATGTCTACACGAAGCAGTAAGTAAGTAAAATTACAGGTAAAAATTCTTAAGCATGCCGAGGTTCCACTGTACTTAGGATTTGTTTGAACTTCAACCAGATTTTGCTATTGTGATTATTTTAATCATAAACAGGTTTTTCAGATTTATCAGCACCGGGAAAATCCGTCTAGATTGTCCTTTTAATCTATAAAGCCCTGAAAAGGTGGAGAACAGGATTAATCGCTACAGTCTGCGTTCTGAGTTCAGCGTCCAGAAGCCGTGTACTTTAACAGGTTAATCTCGTACCTTGTCTCCGTCAGTGGGCCAGATGGTCTTACAGAGGAACTGGGTACAGATGGCTGGCAGGAGGCTGATGCCCACTGTTAG
Organism: Hemibagrus wyckioides; assembly: GCF_019097595.1. Classification (NCBI taxonomy): domain Eukaryota; kingdom Metazoa; phylum Chordata; class Actinopteri; order Siluriformes; family Bagridae; genus Hemibagrus; species Hemibagrus wyckioides. The sequence continues at coordinate 3,639,159 of NC_080727.1, forward strand.
AATGATGGTAAGCCACAGGTACGGCTGGCGGAGCGCGTTAGCGGCAACGCCTGCGAGAGAGGGGGAAAAAGAGAGAGCTGTTTATAATGTGGTCTAACCAACTCTTATATTTAATGCAAAATGTGTAGTTAATCAATGCGGTCCTCGGTTCTGGCTCACATCCATATCATCCCACATGAAGGGAAAATTCTGTGGAATATAATCTGCCGCTATATTATTATACTTTTCCACCACAGCACTGGGGAATTCATCCATTTGGTGATAAGACGATTAATTGCAGCTTAGCAGAGTCACAGGAAATCATTAAGATTGTTGTCGATTAGTTTAAAATGACAACATGCCTTGTGTTTATTCCTCCCTCTTGATACTCCAGGTCAATCGTTCAGACAGCCAGGAAATACTTTACACATATTCACACTTGAGAGGACGTTTTACACACCAGTGAATTTGAAGAACGATGGGAAGATGACGTGTATTCCCGCACTCTGGATGTCGAACATGATGCCGAAGTAAATAGCTATGCTGCCCAGGACGGCGAAGCAGTTCACGAACGTCCAATACGAGGTGTCCAAAGAGATCTGATAGGAGACAGGAAATGACATCAGGTTACAACAGACCGATAAGCGATCGTTACTGTTACTGCACAGATTTTCCGGATCAGCTACCTGCAGGCTGACTATCATGATAAGCGAGGACGAAGTGACCACGGCGAAGGACTGGTAATCGGACGGCGCCTCCCCGTCCTGACCCATCGTCTGCAGAAAAGCTCCGTACGGTATGAAGAAGATGAGAAGGGACGTGAAGATGCCGTGGAAGAGGCTGATGAAGAAGTTCTTGTAATTAAACAGCGCCCCCTGCTGTCCCGGAATGTACAACCTCGGAAAACGCAGACTCAGTTTGTCGTTCACGTCCTACGTCGAGAAATAAAATTAATGTTCTAGTTACGATGCAGAACGTTCTTTTTTCGTAGGAGGTAAGATAAAGCAGAAATGTCACCTGATCCAGCAGTCCAACGAGCAGGACAGGTAAACTGCTGTACAACACGTTGTAAAGGGTGATGAACCAATCTTCATAGGCAATCTAATAAAAAAAAATATATAATAACAAAACTGCAGTCAATTACAGAGACCGGTACTATTAAAGCAATAAATGATGACGTGAGAGAAAATAATCAATTAAAGGGGAAGTGTGATGATTTGTCCCTCACTTGTGCGGAGTATCCACTGAAGAACGAGTACCAGAAGTGAACCAGGGTGAAGGCGAAGTTCTTGTAAAAGAAGAAGCGCAGGAACTTGCACATGCGGATGTAGGACCAGCGGCCGTGCACCAGCAGGAGGCGCTGGAGGTAGCGGAACTGAGCGAGAGCGTAGTCACTGGACATCACGGCCTGCATGCCTTCCTGCCCGCTGATGCCCACACCGATGTCTGCAGCTGCGCAGAGACAAAGAGAAAAGAATTGCAGTGTTGGATAATGATAAAAATGTTCAGATCCTTTCTTTTTCTTTTTCCCTCACTCTTTATCATGTTGACGTCGTTGGCTCCGTCGCCGATGGACAGAGTGACGGCCTTCTTGTATTTCTTCACCAGGCTCACCACGTTGGCCTTCTGCTTGGGGGTGACACGGCAGCAGATGACGGCGCTGCACTCACAGGCCATGTCCACGAAGTCACGTTGCCTCATTTCCTTCTCCAAGTCGTTCATCGGTTGGCCGTCCTGAGGGTTGGCGGGGGGAACGCGCTTACCGAGGCGGCGCAGACGCAGGCGTCGACGCTTCTTCTTCTTCTCGTATAGAATCTCGTTCTGTTGATCACAGAGAGTGAGAGAGAGAGAGAGAGAGAGAGAGAGAACGGAAATCAATGCCGATGTTTTTTAGATATCAGTCGTCTTGCTTCGAAAACATCTATACGACTAGGCTGCAACACATAAGGTAGTTCAGTGTCTTTCTCTCTTTCTGTCTCTTTCTCTCTCTCTTTGTGTGTCTGCCTCTCCCTCTATCCATCATTCTGATTGAGATCGAGAGACAAACTTTCTTTCTTTCTCTCTCGTCTGTCTGTCTATCTTTTGCTCTCTCTCTCTCTCTTTCACACTCTCTCTCTATTCTTAGCCGTCTATCTATCCGTCTCGCTCTTTCACTCTCTGCCATGTCTGTCGCTCGGTTTCCTTTCTGTCTTACTCTGTATCTCAATTTCAGTCTCATTCCCTCTCTCTCTCTCTGTGGAATGGAAAAGTTGCTTTCTCTCTTTCTCTCTCTAGCTCTCTTTCTATCCATCTCTCTCTATTTCACTCTGCCATGTCTGTCACTCTGTTTCCCTTCTGTCTTTCTGTCTCACTCCTTCTGTCTGTCTCGATTTTCAGTCCTTCCCTCTCTCACTGTGGATGTTAATGTTAATGGAAAAGTTGCACTCTCCCTCTCGCACTCTCTCTATTTTTAGCTCTCTATCTATCTGTTTATCTCTCTCTCTTTAATTCTGCCATGTCTGTCACCCTGTTTTCCTATTGTCTTTTTGGCTCATTCCTTCTTTCTGTCTCCATTTTCAGTCTCATTCCTTCTCTCTCTCTGTTGATTTCAAATGGAAAAGTTGCTTTCACTCAGTCCCTTGCTCTCTCTCCCTCTCTCTTTTTAGCTGTCTCTCTCTCTCTCTCAATCAAGAAACACTCTGACAATCCTGAATAAAATTTCTTCTCTTACCAGCCAGCCTCCAGTAATGATGAGAGCGTTCTTGCCAGATTCAGGGAAAAATGGCTCATGGGACTTGTTCTTGCGTGACGATCCTGTCTCGTTCCTCCGGTTTGCCTGTCTGTCTGAGAGCTTCTGACTGCAAGGAGGAAAAGATAGAATTGACAATATAGGTAAGACACTTCATTCTCATTCTCATTCTCATTCTCATTCTCATCCTCTCTCTCTCTCTCTCTCTCACACACACACACTTTCACAGAAACAAAAGATGTGTATAAACCGTCAGGATGCTTACTTTACATTCTCTCCATAGTGAATAGTCATGTCATCCGTCAACAGCTCACAAGAATACCCGATGTTCTCAGCGGTCTCTGATAAACCAAGAAACACACTCATTACCCATGCGCTAAACTAAAAAGACATTTTAAGACAAAGACTGGCCACCAACCTTTCTTGTCTCCAGTTAGAACCCAAATTTTGATCTCAGCCCTGGCCAGGTTGGCGATGGTCTCAGGAACTCCATCTTGAAGCTTGTCTTCGATGGCAGTGGCACCGATCAGCTTTACAAAACAAAGAAACAAAACGAAGTCATCTAAACAAAGTCATCTGAGAAATGCACGAGTTTCCACGATGGAGGAAATCGAATGAACACGAAGCACATGGTCAGTGTATCGGAGTGGAGAGTGAAAAACGTCCCACGTCGAACCTGAGGCATTTACAGGGGGCATTTTTCTAAATATAGACGGGCTCAGATTCACCCAGATGTTAAAGACAAATGTGACAGATGTTCAAACTCACAATGTCACCTGAGTCACAGGTTTTCCTTCTGTCCACATCTATATAATTTTTGGTCAAGTTATTTCAGTACAGTGTCCACTATACTGGAAATACATTTGCAGCCCTGCCCATTGATCGCTATTTTTGGAGTTCCTGGTGAGGCACCTCAGTTAAACTCTATGCAAAAGGAAGCTACTAGTTTCACATCATTGTTTGTCAGACGTCACCTTCTCCTACAGCAGAAGTCCACTGTCCACCTTCTCACTCTCAGTGGGTAAAAGATGCAGCGTTTTTCCTTAAGCTTGAGAAAATTATAGGGGTAACACCACTATTTATTTTTTAAATTATTTTTTAAATTATTATTATTATTATTATTATTATTATTTTATTTTCATTATTATTACATTTTTATTATTGTAAAACAAAAATGTGATTCTGTAATGTTCACCATTATGAGATTTATATATGCCACCAATAAAAAGACTTAAAAAAACAAAAGCAATGCACAACATATAGAACTTCAAAGCAACATGTTTACCATCAGGTTAGTCTCGATGAGCTCGTAGACGGTATCCAGAGCCTGCTCCCGGTCAGTCATGGCCACGCTGGCCTCCTTGTGTTTACGAGCCCATGACTCGAATTCCTCTTCAGTGATATCTTTATAACACAGGCACAAGGTGCGCAGGGTCTCGTTGGCAAAAATCTAAAAAAAAAAAACAATTATTTATATATTATATATATATATAAAATCATTTCAGGTCAGTTTCACAGCTTAGGCTTTAGTAATGATCTGCATAATAAACATAATGTCTGTGTTTAAGATGACGGTGAGGTTTACGGCGTATTAGCAGAAAGTTAAGGACCTTAGTCATTCTATAGTGTGATGATCCTGTAGACCTGATTCAGATATCATCATCATCATCATCATCATCATCATCTCTGACCTGATATGGCACATGACTACATACACTGACCAGCCATAACATTATGACCACCGAGAGGTGAAGTGAATAAGACTGATGATCTCCTCATCATGGCACCTGTTAGTGGGTGGGATATATTACACAGTAAGTCAACATTTTGTCCTCAAAGTTGATGTGTTAGAAGCAGGAAAAATGGACAAGTGTAAGGATTTGAGTGAGTTTGACCAAGGGACGAACTGTAATGGCTAGATGACCGGATGAGAGCATCTCCAAAACACTTGTGGGGTGTTCCCGGTCTGCAGTGGTCAGTATCTATCAAAAGCGGTCCAAGAAAGGAACAGTGGTGAACCGGCGACAGGGTCATGGGCAGCCAAGGCTCACTGATGCACGTGGGGAGCGAAGGCTGACCCGTGTGATCCGATCCAACAGACGAGCTACTGTTACTCAAATTGCTGAAGAAGTTAATGCTGGTTCTGATAGAAAGGTGTCAGAATACACAGTGCAGGACGGGTCAGGGCTGTTTTAGCGGCAAAAGGGGGACTGACACAATATTAGTTAGGTGGTCATAATATTATGCCTGATCAGTGTATTATAAGATTGAATATGTTATATACAACAGGATATGAGATCACACTAACTTCCAGAGCTGTCTCTGTGGTGTCTCGGTGCAGGGTGGAAGGACTGAGGCGCTGGTAGATCACCGTATCTGCTCCCTTACAATACAGCCGGATACGTCCATCTGGAAACCGCACTGAACAGAGGGGAAAAAAAGAGTATTAAAGTGTTTATTCACAAAAACTAGCTTTTTTATTTATTTATTTTTATTTATTTTTTTTACATATCATATCTGCAGCACTAACTACCACAGTACTGACATTTATATAATCGATTTCAATAGTAATTTCACCGAGATGTCTTTTTCTACTTGTTCTTTTATTAGACTGTAATTTACACACACACACACACACACACACACGAGAGATGCAGCAGAACAACAAACAATGTAAAAAGGATACAAAGGTCAGTTTCAAGAAATCCAGATCTATTAATATTCAAACAGGAAAACAATAATTTCCTGTCACACTGGTGAAGTAAACACAGAGTTAAAAAGAGTTAAACACGGAGTTAAACACGGAGTTAAACACAGAGTTAAACAGAGTTAAACACGGAGTTAAACACGGAGTTAAACACTGAGTTAAACACGGAGTTAAACACGGAGTTAAACACAGAGTTAAACACAGAGTTAAACACAGAGTTAAACAGAGTTAAACAGAGTTAAACAGAGTTAAACACGGAGTTAAACAGAGTTAAACACGGAGTTAAACAGAGTTAAACACAGAGTTAAACACAGAGTTAAACAGAGTTAAACACGGAGTTAAACACGGAGTTAAACACAGAGTTAAACAGAGTTAAACAGAGTTAAACAGAGTTAAACATGGAGTTAAACACTGAGTTAAACAGAGTTAAACACTGAGTTAAACACAGAGTTAAACAGAGTTAAACACAGAGTTAAACACAGAGTTAAACACGGAGTTAAACACGGAGTTAAACAGAGTTAAACATGGAGTTAAACATGGAGATAAACACTGAGTTAAACAGAGTTAAACAGAGTTAAACACGGAGTTAAACACAGAGTTAAACAGAGTTAAACACGGAGTTAAACACGGAGTTAAACACGGAGTTAAACACGGAGTTAAACACGGAGTTAAACACAGAGTTAAACAGAGTTAAACACGGAGTTAAACACTGAGTTAAACACGGAGTTAAACACGGAGTTAAACACGGAGTTAAACACAGAGTTAAACACGGAGTTAAACAGAGTTAAACACAGAGTTAAACACAGAGTTAAACAGAGTTAAACAGAGTTAAACACGGAGTTAAACACGGAGTTAAACACGGAGTTAAACACTGGATCTGATTTAAGGAATAAAACTCTTCAGATTCTGTTACTTCCCTGACATTGACTTTCCTAAGTGTTTTATTCCTTTATACTACAGAAATCTGCCCAATTTTTTTATTTATTAATGAATAACACATTGTACTTTTTAATCCACTTATTACTTCTAGGTATAACTTACACTATATTGCCAAAAGTTTTGGGACACCCCTCCAAATCATTGAATTCAGGTGTTGTTTTTCAGGGGTTGGGCTTGGTCCGTTAGTTCCAGTGAAAGGAACTCTAAAGACATTTTGGACAATTTCATGCTTTGTGGGAACAGTTTGGGGATGACCGCTTCCTGTTCCAACATGACTGTACACCAGTGCACAAAGCAAGGTCCATAAAGACATGGATGAGTGAGTTTGGTGTGGAGGAACTTGACTGGCCTGCACAGAGTCCTGACCTCAACCCCATAGAACACTTTTGGGATGAATTTGAGCGGAGACTGTGAGCCAGGCCTTCTTGTCCAACATCAGTGCCTGACCTCACAAATGTGCTTCTAGAGGAATGGGTTTCAGTCAGGTTGAGGTCAGGATTCTGTGCAGGCCAGTCAAGTTCCTCCACACCAAATGTCTTTATTTGGTGTGCAGTCATGGTGGAACAGGAAGGGGTCAACCCCAAATGTTCACACAAAGTTGGGAGCATGAATCTGTCCAAAATGTCTTGGTATGAAGCGGAAGCATTAAGAGTTCCTTTCACAGGAACTAAGGGGCCAAACCCTGAATTTAACCATTTTGGAAGGGTGTCCCAAAACTTTTGGCAATATAGTGTTTATTATAGCAGCTACATACACTCATTCGCTCACTGGCCTCTCTATTTTTCTCTCTATTGTCATAAATAAGTCAATATATTGAGCTTGCCATGAAACGGAGAGTCGAAGACTTCCCGATGATGGAAATCGAACAGCGTTACAAAGCTCTGACACTGGAGTCTCCTTCCATACATGCAGAAAACACCATATCAACATTTATTCTGCTTATGTAGAGGGTTCGCCATAACACAATCTATTACTATAGAAACGATGATAATGTATTAATACGAGTCCGTTAACATAAAGCTGCGATTCGTCTTCAAGCCCTGAAGTTGTTATCAGTGCCGCTTTAACAGAAGCACATTCTGACCAATCAGAACGAAGACTGCTTCTTTAAATCAGATTTTCTAAAAGAACCCCTAAAACAGCCTCCGTATCAGGATTACTGTGATTCTGAGTGGTGAATACGTCAGACTGTCAGACTGAGTGTTTGTGGCTGGTGTGGGTTGATAAGGGCAACAGCACAAGTGCTGTGAAAATACTTTGGCTTCAAAGCAAATAAGCCTGGCAAGCCAAATCATAGCAGGCCAGTATGCAAAAGATCTTAGTGAGCAGAACAGACCCGGAGTGCTGAAAACCAACACACTGTGTACACCAATGAGATGAGATTTTCTTTTTTATTAAGAGCAGCAGCAGAAGCGACCGAATTTTTCAGAAGAAAATTCACGTGAGCTGTTCCTCCACAACGAAACAAACGAGTAAGATAAAGATGATGATGAAGAGTACTCACAGACAACAGACATGCGTTTCCGGTCGCTGTTGAAGTCGAGGAGAGCGAGCACCTCGTACGTGGCCTCTTTTCCCATCTCGCTGATGGTGATGGTGTCCTGCGTGCGTGAGAGGTACACGAAACCAAAGCAGCGAGCCGCTGTGACCAGAGCACCTTCATCTGGAGACGCAGCCTGATACACCAGCTCACCTGAGGAACATCATTATCATCATCATCATCACGAGATTGTTGGAGCTGACGGAAACGACAGATACGCCAGAATCAAAAACGTTTGTGTTTTAGGTTTTCTCACCGTCCTTCTGCTCCACCATGACAGTATGGCAGAGCGAGAGCAGCTTGAAGAACTCCAGCATGTCCGGGTCACTTTTGGAGCGGATGAGGGAAACGAGGTGATTGTCGGTGAACTGGAACGTTCTGTCGGCGTATTTGTTCCAGCTGAAGTCGACCAGCTGCAGAGAGAGGATTCAAATGATCATGAGCCACCAGAACAGGCTTTCTGACTGAAGGTACAAATGCTTTAAAAAAGACAGGAAAGTAACGAGATGGTCAGTACATTTGGACGGTCCTGGGGCGACCCGTCTTTGCTTGCCGGATTTCCTGTAGATCAGGAAAAAAAAAAGAGGCACGTTATTGCATAAAACACGGCATTCTATTTCTGTACAGCGGTATTTCTGCCTGAAGAATTGGTGCGGTTGGGTTTCTGTGTCTCTGTTCTCGCAAAAAAGAAAGCCGGAATAATCACCTGGGATGTGCTCTTATAGAAAAATAATCAAGGTGCTTCCAATTATTCCAATTATTTTGCGAGAGAGAGAGAGAGAGAGAGACAGAGAACGGAAGGGAGAGAGAGAGAGAGACAGAGACAGAGAAAGGGAGAGAGAGAAAAAAGGGAGAGAGGAGTACATGAGAAAGGGAGAGGGTGAGAGAAAGAGGGCGAGAGAGAGCAAGAGAAAGCCAATAAAGAAAGAGAGAGAGAGAGAGAGAGAGAGAGAGACAGAGACGGCGGGAGGGAGAGAGAGACAGAGACAGAAAGAGAGAGGAGTACATGAGAAAGGTAGAGGGTGAGAGAAAGAGGGCGAGAGAGAGCAAGAGAAAGCCAACAAAGAAAGAGAGAGAGAGAGAGAGAGAGAGAGAGAGAGAGCAGTTAAAGAGAGAGCGGTACAAACGTGACCGTTTGTCTCTTTGTGACCGTGTGACTCGACCTGTGGTTATTGAATTACTCTGAAACATAAACCTGACAACCTGTTTCTCAAAATATAAACACAAACACACACGCACACACACAAACACACACACACACATTGCTAGTGTGCAACATTATCTCAAAAACCCATCTCACTAAAACAGGGTCCAAACAAACACACGTGAGCCGAGACCCAGGGATCGAGTGCCTTATGAAGTTAGTCCTGGAGTTAAGCTTTGCAAACTGACCTTTGTTTAGTGTAATAACACACTGTGCAGGTTTGGTCAGGCCGAGGATCAGGTACAGGGTGCACACGGCCCTGTGCTTAACATCTACTACGACTTCAATCTCCTTTTGGTTTTACTTTTGAATAATTCAGACTTTTCAGAAGCTCAGACGGCATGAGTGAGATGTCCAAGAGGAATTATCCCTCTGTGACCGACAGTGACCATCAAACAGCTCATGTTTAACCACAGAAGGATTACACTTTTAATCCCTCGGTGACGCTGCGATACTCTTACCGTACGTCTGGCCGCTGATGGTGCACTTCTTGAAGGCCATGATGTTTTGCGTGAGAGTTCCCGTCTTGTCCGAGAAGATGTACTCGATCTGGCCGAGCTGCTCGTTCAGGGTGGTGGTGCGAGCCTTGGCTGGAGTGTCCTTCTCAGCGTAGTACATCTGCAGATCCCAGTTTATGAACTTACTCTGACCCAGACGAATCACCTCCACACTGAGGGAGAGAGACGGGGAGAGAGAGAGAGAGAGAGAGGGAGCAAGAGCAAGAGAAAGAGAGAGACAGATAAAGGGAGAGGGACCGAGAGAGAGAGAGAGCATGAGAGCGTGAGAAAGAGAGAGGGAGAGTGTGAGAGCAAGAGAGAGAGAGCATGAGAGTGTGAGAAAGAGAGAGAGAGAGAGAGAGAGAGAGAGAGAGGGAGGATGGGAGAGCAAGAGAGAAAGAGAGAACATGAGAATGAAAAAAACAGAGAGAGCGCAAGAGCATGACGGCGAGAGAGAGACAGACAGACAGACAGAGAGAGAACGGGAGGGGGAGAGAGAGGAAAAGGGTGAGAGTGCGAGAGAGAGTGAAAGAAAGAGAGAGAGAGCAAGGGAGAGAGGAGAACATGAGAAAGGGAGAGGGTGAGAGACAGTGTAAAAGAGAGAGAGAGAGAGAGAGAGAGACAGAGGAGCACATAAGAAAGGGAGAGGGTGAGAGAAACAGCGAGAGAGAGAGAGTGAGCAAGAGAGAACATGACAAAAAGACAGGTTGAGAGAAAGAGGGAGAGAAAGAGAGCAAGAGAGAGGGAAAGATCGAGAGAGGAGCACATGAGAAAGGGAGAGGGTGAGAAAAAGAGAGGGGGGGAGAGGGAGAGGGGGACATGGAAACAGTTATTGCTGAATATTAGAAGTTAAAGCTCTTTAATGTGTAAGTAATAAAACACTTGGGGGTGTGGCGTTTTAGGAAAATTAATCAACAATAGCCCAGTGTGTCTAGGAATTTACAAATGCGATATTTCTAATCGATGGTAAAAAATAAAAAGATAAAGATAAATATATCTACCTAACATAGAGGGAGATGGGGACCATGGTGTTGAGGACGATGATGTAGCCCCAGAAGGTGAGGAAGCCTCTGTAGGAGGATGTGTAGTTCTGTCCATCATACAGATACCAGGCCTTACCGCCGATCTCCTCGTACCAGAAGGTGTGTCCGATCGCCAGTCCGGCACAGATCAGGATCAGCATCACGAAGATCTTCACCCAGCCCAGACAACACCGTGTTAACAACTCTTATCATCAATCACACGCAATCAGCATCAAGGGAATCGTCTGGTTCCGTAGGTCTTACCGTGTACACCATGTAGTTCATGAGGTAGTCTATCCTGGTGCGCTTGAACCTGGTCTTTCCGCCGTTCCTCATGATCTTAGTGTCGGCTCCTGGAGAAGGGATAAGATATAATAATCACTAGGTACAACTCTAATAAATAAATAAAACACAAGCTGGACAGGTCGAGGAGTCGTATTTCTGAGGATGCTCCTCTGTATACGGTCAGTGTGAGTAATATTCCGAACCTGCATATATGACGATTCCGCGGCATTCCTCCGTGTTCCGGATCTTGCAGCCGCGGAGCAGGATGTTATCCAGTTCGACCGGGTACGCATCGTTCTTCCACCTCATCGTGCCTGTGAACTTATCCAAGCGGTTATTCGGTTCCTCGCAAATGATCATGGCTGAAAGAGAGAAGAAGCAAGTGTGAGAAACCGGATACAGACATTTTTCCGTAATCTTTCCCAGCTTGGATACACGCAGACACAACAGGGTTGTTACTGTATAGAAACAGAGAAATGAATTGTTTTTAGTAATAAAGGCTCAGGAGTTTACCATCGAAATCCGCCAGCTGTCTCTCCTCCTGCAGTTTCTCATGGGTCACCTTCAAACCCATCTTAAACTTCAGATTCGTCTCACTGGGAAAAGAAGGAATGATGATCAAAAATGAGTTTTTAATTCCACAATTTATTTTACCGTATGTTCAATAAACGCACTGGCTCTTTAAACCAGACCGGTATTGCAGGTCAGAATCGTCTTTTGTTTGAGTCACGACGACGCCGGACTGCCGCTGACCGTTTGGTCAATTAAAGGTTATGAATGCTCAGATGAGTTTCTGTCTCATTAATGAAACCCAAGATGGACACGAACAAGGAAAGCCAATATTGACTGTTCAGGGATTGCGTGCAGCAGAATGGAATAGAGGGAAATATTATACTGAAAACATTCCACCTTTAAAAGGCTGGAAAAAACAACAGAGGCATGTGTGTCATCTACTTTTGTCAAGTATTTAAAACACCCTCAAATCAAACATTTGTCCATTTGGCTAAGAGCGTTGGTGTGTGTTTCGTTTAAGCAGCATAATGTATATAAATATGTGAAATAATACATCCTGTAATGTGCATTTATCCCTACACAGGTATTATCATTAACATTAATATTAAAATAAAACATTTTGGGTTTAAAAGCTAGATATAAAATTTATATATATATATATATATTTTTTAAAAATTTCCTTTTATCTTCTAGTTGTCTTTATTTTGTCCAATCTTAAATGAGAAGATTCCCTTTTTTGCACAAATGGATTTATTTACAGATTTATTCCTAATGTTAAAGTTTAAAAAGGCTTTAAAGAGCAGTGACATGTGCTTCCTGTATTTTTCCTCTTTGTTGAATGTTTAACACACACCCTCACATCAAACATTTGGCTAACATCAGGACAGATTCTGAACGTTATCCGAGCGTGTCAGGGTTCTGTTCACGAGACATGATGCAGAAATGATTTATTATACTCTATTATACATTCATTTGTTATTAATATGGTATAGGATGTACCGTTTTCAGGGTATTAACATTCTTAATAAGAGTAATATTTCTGATTCAATTGAATCAGAGCTATACTTAATAGGAGTTGGAGTCGGTGTTAACAGAGTCAGAGTCAATCTTAAAAGAGACATTTTCAAAAGAGATGTTTCTAATGATGACATCCTTAAAGGCTTGTTTGTAACAGTCGCTCTTAACGGAGTTATCTTAACAGAGTCGTTTTTAACAGAACCGCTCTCAATAGAGTCTGAGTCGTTCTTAACAGAGTCATTCATAACAGAGTCAGTCGTTCTTAACAGAGCCAGAGTCGTTCTTAACAGAATCATTCATAAGCTTCAGAGTCGTTCTTAAGAGAGTCATTTATAAAAGAATCAGAGTCGTTCTTAACAGAATCATTCATAAGAGTCATTCTAAACATAGTCAGTCATAACAGAGTCAGAGTCGTTCTAAACAGTCATTCATAACACAGACAGAGTCATTCTTAAAGTCAGTCGTTCTTAAGAGAGTCATTTATAAAAGAATCAGCGTCGTTCTTAACAGAAGCATTCATAACAGAATCAGAGCCGTTCTTAACAGAGTAAGAGTCGTTCTCAACAGAGTCAGAGCCGTTCTCAACAGAGTCAGAGTCGTTCTCAACAGATTTGTTCTTAACAAAGTCAGAGTTATTCTTAAGAGAGTCAGAGTCATTTTAAGAGAATCATTCCTAACAGAATCTGAGTCATTTTTAATGGATTTGTTCTTCAATTTCATTAGTATGTATTCTTGGTCTCGCTCACGGCACATGTGAATGACGGTGTGTATGTTACACGGTGTGTATGTTTTTGGATTAATAAATAACGCAGGTTTGCAAATAAAAGAAAGAAAAAGATGGATTTGCGAACAGAAATGAACAGAAGCAGGAGTTTCTTACCCATCCAGTTCTGCTGTCTCTACATAGCACAGGCTGTTTGGCTCAGAGCTGGACAATAACAAAATGTCAGCCTACACGAGGTAAATGAAACGAAATTAAAATGAAACCATGGATTAAACAAGCAAGCAGATGTAGAAACAGAAAACGTGAACTAAAAAAACAAAAGGGTTAGACTCTGAGATAAAAAAAAAAGCTTCGGCAGATCCTACAGCTCGTATAGTGAATGAAGAGTCTTACAGGAATGAAGTCGTTTTTCTTTAATCGGACCACGTCGCCAACTTGAATGTCCATCCACTTGGCCTCCTGAAAGCTGGAGTGAAAAAACACGGCTTAAAGACACAGACAGGAGCAACGTTGCACCAAAAACCCCCCAAAAATTGCAAAAATTCGCGAGCTGCCTCTACTCATCATTCTCCTGAGCCATTAACAAGTTCCTGAGCTCTCCATCACCAACCTGCCATTGAGAAGCACCTCGCACTTCCTGTTGTTGATCTCCTTGTCTAACCTGTGACGAGCCTGTGAGCGAAAGGCAGAACTTCACATTAAAACCTTCACGGTTCATCACTTTAAATCCTCTTCATAGATATAAACCCAGACTTACCAGGTCATCCATCAGATCTTTGATGGCGGTGATGCCGAGCACCAGCACCAGGGGCACCAATGTGGTGTACCAGGGCAGCGTGGAGATTTGTGGGATGATCTGTTTAATACAAAAAAAGGAGAAGAAAAAACAATGCAGAAGAATGACGTTACTATTCAACTAATTACTCATGGGATCTCTCATGAACAAAAACATGAACAATATATATGATTATATATCAAGTCCTAAAAGCTGTACATGCTAAAGGGCTAAAGGTAGAAGGTATAAATGTTCAGTATTTCCTTATTATTATAAGTGAGAACAAATAAAAAATTACTTAATTAGCCCTGTATAAATAAAATCTTTATTTTCCCATTTCCCATTCCAGCATCACTGTAAAGTGCAGTAACCCTACAGAAGCTTAATACTGACTCTGCATGCTCACAATGCAGCTATAAATAAATAAATAAATAAATAAATAAATAAATATACACAAAGGATCCAAGCTACTGATTTATCCAGCCTATTCTTAGTCAATTACATTTCTATGAAAAAAACAGATTTTCTTTTTTTCTCATTACACTTGAACACTAATTATAAATTAAAATCATGCCTACATTTTATTTTGTTGCCTTTCTAGGAGTTAAAATCGAATCAAATCTACATATGAACATGATCTCTGGACAAAGACGACCGAGTAGCTCTGCTCGTAGTCAGCATTTCATTAAAGTATCTTTGAGTCGGTTTTTATAAAGAATTTAAACAAATTCCAACAACAGAAGGTGATGCGATTTGTTCTATTTGTATGTAAAAAATAAAAAAGTTAATAAAAAAAATTAATTAATTAATAAATAATAAAATAAATAAATAAAAGTAAGTAAGTAAGTAAATAAAAAATAATAAAATAAATAAAGTAAGTAAATAAAATAAAATAAAATAAAATAAAATAAAATAAAATAAAATAAAATAAAATAAATAGGACCACTAAATCTTAACCTTTGCAAACTGAGTTGAAATAGTTATAAATTTGTTAAGTGGAAGAAATCTGCTTCTAATACGTGTTTAAGATCGAATTTTTTGACTTCTCTGGCTCTTTCACTTATAATTAAAGGCAAATTTTTCTAGAAAAAATGTAAAGAATCGATGTTGTGAGTGTGGACCGGCTGCATACCTGCAGGATCAGCAAGACCAGGAAGTAAAAGTTAGCTGCTCTTTTAAACTGCTCGAATAGGTTCAGGGGCAGGAAGGTGATGACGTTGTACTTATAGGTCCTGATGGCATTTCCCTGAAAAATAAATAACACAAAAATATCACAAAGATCCCTTCATTTGTATAAATCATTCAGAACAGATCAAATTCGTATAATTCACTCATCATGAAGCGTTTGGATTCTTCCTGATACAGCTGAGTCAGAGTGACTGACCGTCAGCGGCAATTATTAGGACAAAAGGCCATCAAGGAAGTGATACAGCGTTCCAGTTGAACAGGAAGCAGAAGCCTGAAATAGGCACTCCCTGTCTGTAACTTTATCTGACAGAGACAAAGTCCTTTATGTGAAGATCTGCTCGGAATATGATTTAATACAGCAAGCGTCTATTTACACAGTATTCATAATTAATGCAGAATTATAAGAAATCATTCATAAAAATAAGATCACATGCATTAGTCATTAATCCCAGTTGCATATTTAACATATTAGAAGGTCATTATTATTCTTTGCCTAACTATGACTGGGGTTTGATAAAAACCTGTTGCAAAATAATTGCTGCTGCTGCTCGTGTTTCAGTATGGAGAAATATTTTTATTTTTTTTGTTTAGCACGTCATGCTGAAAAAAAGAAAAGAAAAATACTGAAGCTGATGAATCGAAACTCGGGTCTCGATCACGCGAGTCCTGCTGTAATTTGTTGTTGATTTTGAACTCTTATAGAATAACTCCTATATAGAAACACTCCTCTCCTTTCCTATCCTCTACACTCGTCTCCTTTCCTCTACACTCCTCTCTTATCCTCTACACTCATCTCCTTTCCCTCTACACTCGTCTCCTTTCCTCTACACTCCTCTCTTATCCTCTACACTCGTCTCCTTTCCCTTACACTCGTCTCCTTTCCTCTACACCCGTCTCCTTTCCCTCTACACTCGTCTCCTTTCCTCTACACCCGTCTCCTTTCCTCTCCACTCCTCTCTTATCCTCTACACTCATCTCCTTTCCCTCTACACTCATCTCCTTTCCTCTACACTCGTCTCCTTTCCCTCTACACTCGTCTCCTTTCCCTCTACACCCGTCTCCTTTCCCTCTACACCCGTCTCCTTTCCTCTCCACTCCTCTCCTTTCCCCTCCTTGCTCGGCTTCACACGCACACACACCTCTCTTTCGTAACCAACCAGCTTCAAGTTTTAATTTACCCACAAAAGACTGCAGACAGGATGCACTTACAGAGTACTTGCTCTTCTTGAAGCACAAAAACGTCTTCTTCTGGAATTCGGGAAGTTTGCAGAATTCTCTGTCGTTGGCTTTGACCTTCCATCCTGCTTCTGCGACTGAGAAGACAGCACAAAAGTGTAAATATCAAAGCAAAGTAATAAGCTTGAAATGCCCGGTGATTATTATAGAATGAAAACAATTCATTTTTGCTGAAACAGATAACGACGCTCCGAGTGTTCCCTAATCCATCATCCTGGTCTGATTCTGACGTCCCCACGGTAACGGAGCTTGAACTTGGCTCATACAAGTGAAACATTAGTTTAATTCTTTCTTGAAAGGAACAGACACTAACCGGGTTCTGGTGCCGGAGCGGCCGGCTGCACCTCTACCTCCTCCTCGGGCTCTATCTCGTCATCAGTCTCGTCATCACTGTATGGCATCACCTCATCGTCGGGGGTCAGGGACTCCTCCGAGTCCACACGTGGGCGACTCATCTTCACCGGTTGCACGCTATAGAGAGGGAGAAGGAACGAAGAACAAAATTATTATTTCCTGATACTTTTATAGACTTCTATGCATCACAACATACAGTAAAAATACCAATAATAACAGAGTATTTCATTAAAAAATACATTTTATAAAACACACAACATACATATATGCTGCTTCCTATCAGATGTTTTTTTTATATATTGATATTTTTAATGTATCCCAAATAAATTAACAAGGAAAAGGTGAATAAAAATAATTTAAAAAAATTTAATTTGTTGTTGTTATATACAAAAAACACTGATAAAAGAAAGAAATATTTTTTATTTAACATCTATAGAAAGCTTGAAAAAATAAGATTAATTTTTTATACTTTCATTTAATAATATTTTAATATTTTAAATTACCATTAAAAATTTTGAATACTTGAAAAAAATCGTGAATTTTTTAAAGATTCAGCAATGTTTGTTTTTTAATTAACTCAACAATTTCTAGTCAATATTTGTGATTTTCATATTCAAATATTTTTTGGAGAATTTTTTTTTTTTTTTAGTTCATTGATATTTTTAATCTACAGAAATCTCTAAGAGATAAAATATAAATTCCTAAAACTTTTATACTTTTATTTAGTAATATTTAAATATTTTAAATTAACAATTATTAGTTTTTTACAGATTTTTTTTTATAGATTTTTATATTCAAATATTTTTAGAGAATGTATTTTTTTTTTAGGTATTTTTTGGAGTTCACTGATATTTTTATTTAACATTTACAAAATAAACTGAACACTGAAAAGGAAAAATTCTAAACAAATTCAGTGTGAAATCTTCAAATCAATCTGCTTTAATATCAGAACTTATAATTGTTCCTTAAAATAAATATATTAATCACTTAACAAGCTACTTAAGCACAACACTAACAAAAGAAACTAAGAAATAAAAAATGCTACTTTTAGTACAAACTTTAAAGATGAAATCTTCTCCTTGAAATCAGAATTTCTAATCTTTTTTTTTTTTTTAAAAAAAGAAATAAAAAATACAGAAGACATCCCTGATAACGATCTTCTAACATGTTAAACAGAACAGCTTGAGGATCATTAATCAGAATAAATGTTTACTTGATGATGAAACACTAGAAATGATTCTGACGTTCAAACTCTCTTATCTCCAAAGTGCTGGGGTTGTGTAATATAACTCGAGCAGAACCCAAGAGCAACACGAAAGCAGATTTCAGCCCCATGAATCATCGTGTTCAAGCCTCCTACACATGGCCTTATGTTTGACCTGCAACGACGTTCTTCTAAAAACTCTCTCAGTGTTGAGAAGCACAATGCAAATAAAGCAGTGACCAGGGCAGGTTCTGCATATATGTAAAAAGGTGACGCAATGAGCTGATGTTTTCCGAGCTCTCGTTTGAAAAGAAATGAGAATCTCTGGACGCTAACCGTATATTAGCATCTATACGGGAAGGGTCATTAGGTGTAATTTAACCACTATGCTTTAATTATATCACTTTTGTTATGGTTCGTCAGAAATGTTTAAAAACGTAAAAATGTTTAAAAACGTAGTCTGCTGTAGGAAATACTAATTCCCTGCTCTTGTGTTACACACCTGTAACTCTGATTTTTAACAGATAAAATGTTCCAAAAATGAAGTGATCTGATCTGCTTGGCTCATCGTCCAAGTGAACTCAAATTTCAGCTCTGAGGTTAATAACCAGCTCTAAAAAGTAAAATATTCAGGTATTCTGATGATGTTTTTTTTAGCCACAAATACAGATCCATATCAAGGAATCATGTGGAGACTTTACTCAGCGGAGACGAGCGAAAGATTTGCGTCTAGGTTTTTAAGTCACAAAACAAAACCGAAGAACTAAAGCGGGAACATGAGCCTCCATCTCTCCATCAATATGGCATTACAAACATGTATGGAATGCAGATCTGTTCACTCCACCTTCACCTCACCTGTCCTGCCTGGGACGTCACGTTTCTTTTAGTCTTTCATTTTCCAAAGTTTCCTATTCTGACCTCTTTCATCACCCTTTCTGTACACTTCCTGTCCAAATGTACAGCGTATATGTTACAGAACAGCATATAGGTTACGAAAGCAAAATTTCGGTGGAGTTGTGTTTACGGCTTTTATCATAAGAGCCTCATTTGCTCATTCAAAATACAGGCCTGAGTTTATTCAAAATAAGTTAGAAGTGTACGTTCAGAAAACAGCCGTTCACACAGCACTGAAAAACTGATGACAAAAATCGTAGAAACCCTAAATATATACTCAAATATCATGATCTATATCCATACAGTCAGCACAACATCCTAATATATCCAGATATCTGTATACAGCAATTACAGGCTGCTTAATATTCATATAGAGTATATGCTCTAAATTTCTAGATCTATACTCGTACACAGATCCGTATCCATAAAGAATATACATGCTCCTATATAAATGATCTATGCTCACACATATTCTGGTTTATATCCATAAACAGGATTTATGCTCTCATCATATACCTTGTCCTACAGTGACCTAGACCAAATATCCACATCAGCTTCTAAATTTCTTGACCTATATCCATACAGAAGATAAGCTTCCTTATCTATATCCATAAAAACAATATCTACCCCTATCTAAATATATATACATACTGAAGACCTACATGCATGAATATCCTAATATACATCAACCAGGCATAACATTATATTGTGTTGGTCCCCTTTTTGCTGCCCTGAGCCGTCATGCACTGTGTACTCTATCAGAACCAGCATTAACTTCTTCAGCAATTTGAGCAACAGTAGCTCGTCTGTTGGATCGGATCACACGGGCCAGCCTTCACTCCCCACGTGCATGAGCCTTGACCACCCATGACCCTGTCACCGGTTCACCACTGTTCCTTCCTTGGACCACTTTTGATAGATACTGACCACTGCAGACCGGGAACACCCCACAAGAGCTGCAGTTTTGGAGATGCTCTGATCCAGTGGTCTAGCCATCACAATTTGGCCCTTCATCAAATTCGCTCAAATCCTTAAGCTTGTCCATTTTTCCTGCTTCTAACATCAACTTTGAGGACAAAATGTTCACTTGCTGCCTAATATATCCCACCCACTAACAGGTGCCATGATGAGGAGATCATCAGTCTTATTCACTTCACCTCTCAATGCTCATGTTATGCTCCTGATTTATATCCATATAAAATGCTTAAAATATTGATCTTTTTCCTGTAAAAGACAAAAAATCCAAACCCATAAGAAACCCTTCTTATGGGTTTGGATTTTTTGTCTTTTACAGGAAAAAGATCAATATTCTTAGATCTAGATCTAAGAGATCTAGATCCTCCTTAATATTCTGATTAATATCCATATGGATGATATATGCTCCATAATATTCTGATCTCCATCCATACAGAGAGTAGATTTTTAAAAATATACATATGCTCCCAAGCTTTCATGTAGAGGATATATCCTCCTGAATAGACAAATCTACATTTATATCCATGAGATACACTTATGATTATAACAATATGATAATATACACTACCAGTCAAAAGTTTGGACACACCTTCTAATTCCATGGTCTTTTCTGATGTTTATTTCTTTCTACAATGCTGAAGGCGGCCGAAATACACAGTGATGTCCTTTGAACAGTTGATATTGAGATATGTCTGCTACTGATGCTCTGTAAAGCCTTCATGACGGCTCTAATCTGAGGTGCTGTTAATTGGTGATTTCTGAGGCTGGTCACTCTAAATGAACTTCCCCTCTGCAGCAGAGGTCAGTTTTGGTCTTGCTTTACTGGGATGGTCTTCATGTGAGCCAGTTTCATCATGGTGCTTGATGGGTTTTGCAAATGCACTTGACGATACTGTTCTTGCAAGAACTATTCCAGAACACCTGACCTTCGTGTCTTAAAATAACAACTGACTGTTTTTTGTTGTCATTACATATGGATTACTGAAGTCCATGTGAGTTATTTCATAGTTCTGAAATCTCCAGTATTGTTCCAGAATGTAGAAAATGTAGAAAATAAATCCCTAAACAAAAAACATTGAATTAGAAGGTGTGTCCAAACTTCTGACTGGTAGTGTATACTGTACACTACAAAGCTTGAAAGAAGTCAGACAAGACGCTGACCGGCAGGACCTGGCAACCCAGGAGAGAAAAAGGCATGAGAGAGTTTAAGAGTAAGAATCGATATTACAAGAAATTCAGAAGTCACTGCTTTTTTTGTTACTAAAAAAAACAAAACAAAAGGGAGGCTTTTCCTTGCCACTGTCACCTCAGGCTTTCTCATTAGGGATAAATGTTGGGAATAAATGTAAGAATAATGTTAGAGATGAATGTTAGGGATAAATGTTGAGGAAAGAAAGTCAGGGATAAATGTAAAGAATAATGTTAGGGATAATGTTAGGGATAATGTTAGGGATAATGTTAGGGATAAATGTTAGGGATAAATGTTAGGGATAAATGTTAGGGATAAATGTTAGGGATAAATGTTAGGGATAAATGTTAGGGATAAATGTTGGGGATAAATGTTGGGGATAAATGTTGGGGATAAATGTTGGGGATAAATGTTGGGGATAAATGTTGGGGATAAATGTTGGGGATAAATGTTGGGGATAAATGTTGGGGATAAATGTTGGGGATAAATGTTGGGGATAAATGTTGGGGATAAATGTTGGGGATAAATGTTGGGGATAAATGTTGGGGATAAATGTTGGGGATAAATGTTGGGGATAAATGTTGGGGATAAATGTTGGGGATAAATATTTGGGGATAAATATTTGGGGGAAAAAAGTCAGGGATAAATGTTAGGGATAAATGTTAGGGAAAGAAAGTCAGGGATAAATGTAAGGAATAATGTTAGGGATAAATGTTAGGGAAAGAAAGTCAGGGATAAATGTAAGGAATAAATGTAGTGGATAAACGTTGGGGATAAATATTGGGGGGAAAAAAGTCAGGGATCAATGTTAGGGATAAATGTTAGCTCACTAATAAATACCGTTTTTGTCGTTTCTGACAAATAAACATGTTTTTGATCGCAGGTCTTTTATTAACTCGGCATTCTGGCATGATTTCATGGCTCTCAGCTAAAGCACGTGACAATCGAACTACAGAAGTTTTATGCAACTTAAGCACATTGTTTCTCACTTAATAAACATTAATAAAAGATCAGTGTTAATGACAATAAGCAAAGAATTCTTATTATGTGTAAAAAACCTGTTTGAGGAGTTTGTGTAATGTCATTCAGGTCTGTAGTGAATTAGTGGAATTAGCAGTGGCGGTAATCAGCAGCGGCGATGGAGGCGGCACCACACCCAGAGAAAGAAACCCTTAGGAATACGTGCACAGAAACGCTCACTAAACAGGTTCAGATGAATATGTGCTAAAAACAATTGGGTAGAAATGTCTGTTCTACGAGTATATCATGATAAAGCACTGGTGGCTTCTCAGTGAATACGATATGTAACGAGAAACTGTTTCAATCAGTCCCCATGGCAACAAATTAAAGGCTTTTTCTTGCATCCAATCACAAATGTGTGTGTCACTGGAAGAGGACGTGATGTGAATACAAGCTCTGAACTGTCAGTGTGATGGGATTGATATAACCAGTCGATATATTAGATATGCTTTAATCTCTTAGAGAGCCAGGGTACAGTAAGAGTTTAGATTAAATACTTTTATAGAAAGGAATGCAAGGTGTCTCCGGTGCAGCTAGCAATGCTACTGATGATAAAAACAGAGCTAAAGCTAATAAACTCATAAGAACTCAAGATAAAGAAAACTAGGATCACAAAGAGACCCTTGATTGCTGTTATAAATCAGTACGAGCCAATTTTCAGTGTTTTTAATGTTGTACCTTGGCTTTCGAGTCGCATTTTTGAAGTTAAACGTGACCTATTTAACCTATCTCACTAGATTTTCAACATTACCCACATGTATAGACATTAAATATCCGAAAATCATTCATATACAGAGATCCAGCTTTGACATCAGAGAACCTAAAAGCATGAGATTTTAACCATTCTCGACTGATTAATACATTTTAAAAACGAGTGCACATGACCTTTGCAGAACTGTACACAACTATGTGTTTCATGCTTCGTTCAACTTGTTCTGCTTGATGGTGTACATTTCATATCTCTCAGCTGGCAAAATGTCAAGGAGCATCCAAGTCGAGTCTAAAGGACATGCTTATTTAAGAACAATTGCCAGCTGAAGTGTTTAGCATTCTTCAGCTTTCTGTCTACGTGTATGTGTGTGTGTGTGTGTGTGTGTGTGTGTAGCTGGTTTCAGATTCCGACAAACAACACACCCAGAATTCATGGACTAATTAACTCAAACTTTCCTCATTCTATTACTAATAAAGCACTTTACACTAATAAAGGTTGTTTACACAACACTCATTTTTAATTAGGTTTAAAAAAAAAAAATGATACAGGAGATATGGCATCAGATACTGGTATCACTAAATTAGGTGATACCAGTCAGGTTCTGCTGTTAAACCAAAAGCTTCTTTTCTCACCTCATTAAATTAATGAGAAACCCATGCTCCAGTGATATGATGCCGTGGCGCTGACTCACGGCAAACACTCAAGTCGGCTAGTTAACGAGCTACAAGGTGACGAGCGAGACGAGACGGTGCTGACGAAGGGATTAGCATCAACGTTGACGTGCTGGAAGCTGGAGCAAAGCGTTCAGAAGAGGAAGTCTGAACTAAAGCTCTGCTGCATCAACCGAGGGGTGACTCCTACCACACCACACCGCTATCAGCAGACTGTATGGGATTATGGGGAATTTAGAAGAGGTTTAAAATAAAAATAAAAGTCAATCTAGAACTCTGTTGAAGATCATGGCGGAATTTGGCTTTAAGATCTACTATTAAGCGCTAATAAGTAGTTGCACATTGTGTAAAAAATCTGATATTTCTGTTAGAATGGATTTTGGCCTTTATTGTGACTCATCTTTAACAAAAAGGGGAAGTTCTACTCAAACAAATGTTCCGCGGACCAAATAACTAAATAAATAAATAATAGATAGTTAGATAGTTAGATAGTTAGATAGATAGATAGATGTACAAATTCCTGTAGTTTTAATTTTATTTCACTGGAGTTGAGAGTTCATATAGCTCTAGTTGTACCACGATATCCCTGATGTCACAGCGATGTATCTAATACAACTCTACAATTCCTCCTTTTAAACGAAAAACCCAACTCCGTCAAGGCTGAGCGATTTTGTACAGAAGCTGAGCTAACTCACAGTTCAGACACACAGCCTAAGGCCAGCGGGGTTAGCAAATCCGTTTCAGAGACTCACCTGAAGTAGTGCTATAGGAACCCGAGAGAGGGGGGGGGTGAATGAAACCAGGCTCCTGCTCTGAAACTGAAACCCATGAGGGGGTAGATGGGCATAAAGCCCTATTCTGATGTACCATCTCAATGCTTCGTCATGCACAGACAAGCGTAACTGGTTTTCTTTTTACATCCAGTGTTACAGAGATAGAGAGAGGAAAAGTACTAGCAATAGCCTGTGGGCTTTTATGGTATAATTATTATTATAACCACAGCACTGTTGATTTCTGCAATCTGATTGAAAGGTGTTTTTTAATAACAGCAGATAAAAGCTCCAGCTATGAATGAAATCTGTTCAAACAGGTTAGCGTTTCTATACTAGAACCAAAAGTAAGTCAAAACCAAAGCTTGGAGTCAATTCACCAGTTCCAGACACAGACTTGGAATTAATTTATTGATTCTTGGTATTAAAACCCTTTGAAATCAATTCACTGATTCCTTGTATTAAAACTATGAGTCAAACCCAACTCTTTGGAGTCGATTCACTGATTCCTTTTATTAAAACTATGAGTCAAATTCAATTCTTTGGAGTCGATTCACTGATTCCTTTTATTAAAACTATGAGTCAAACCCAACTCTTTGGAGTCGATTCACTGATTCCTTTTATTAAAACTATGAGTCAAATTCAATTCTTTGGAGTCGATTCACTGATTCCTTTTATTAAAACTATGAGTCAAATTCAACTCTTTGGAGTCGATTCACTGATTCCTGGTCTTGAAAACTATGAATCAATCCTAACTCTTCGGAGTCGATTCAGTGATTCCTTCTATTAAATTCAACTTTTGGGAGTCGATTCACTGATTCCTGGTATTGAAAACTATGAATCAATCCCAACTCTTTGGAGCTGATTGACTGAGTCTTGATACTGAAAACTGTGAGTCAAACTCAACTTTTAGGAGTCAATTCACTGATTCTTTCTATTAAAACTGTGAGTCAAACTCAACTCTTTGGAGTCAATTCATTTATTCCTAGTTTTAAAATCTATGAGTCAAACCCAACTTTTAGGAGTCGATTTACTCATTCCTTGTATTAAAACTATGAGTCAAACCCAACTCTTTGGAATCGATTCACTAATTCTCAGTATGAAAACCAGGAGTCAAAGCTTTAGAGTTAAATCACTGATTCAATCACTGCAACCAAAGATTCAAGCCCAAAGCTTTGGAGTCGATTCACTGATTCTTCGGCACCGCAACCCAAAAGTATTAAAATCCAAGAGTCAAGCCTAAAGCTTTAGAGTCGATTCACTAGACAAAATGTTCCTACTGGTCATTTAAAAAGCAATATATTATGTAGATACATATAAAATACGGCCGTCTCACACTGAAACGACCCGATAATCCTTCTTTCAAGTAATAAAACTTTCTATGAAGATATTTTTCTAGAGAAAATCCACTCTCCTCTTTCATTACAAACGTGAGTCAGCTTTTGTTTGAAGAACCTCTGTGACAATCTACTTTGCTATTCATTCGATCGATGCAAATCTGCACACATTTGCTTCACGAGTCAGCAAATTCAAATCGGGAAGTCTTGACCATAGGAACTTGAAGCTATTTGGATGCGATGTCCATAGGAAAAAAAGAGCATTTTACTACGCAAAGGAGACACGCAGGTCGCTGCATTAAGTAGCATGATGTAGCAACACAGTCGCTTGTTCGCTGCCGACTGACCACTAATGATGACATCATGACACACTTCTCTGTGTTTATCGCCATGCTCTTACTCCTGACATGTTGTTTAACTGACGTGGCTTTACTTTCCTCGCATTATTTCCTTGCAGTGTGAAAGAAAGAAAGGAAGACAAAAAAGTGGATTAGAAAGAAACAAAAAAGCAGGCAAGAGAGAGAGAGAGAGAGAGAGAGAGAGAGAGAAAGAAAGAAAGAAAGAAAGAAAGAAAGAAAGAAAGAAAGAAGTGAATGTCATAAAGGAAAAAATGTAAAGTAAGAAAAACCTAAAATTGGGGGGGGGGTTCAAAAATCAATTAACAAACCCAAATTACATCAAGTCTTTCTTCCTCTTTTTTAAAGAAAGAAAGAAAGAAAGAAAGAAAGAAAGAAAGAAAGAAAGAAAGAAAGAAAGAAAGAAAGAAAGAAAGAAAGAAAGAAAGAAAGAAAGAAAGAGAATGTGGGGGGGGGGGGTAAAGCAAGCAAGAAAGAAAGACCCAAAATTAGTGTAGAAAATAAATACACAACAAATAACCAACAAACCCAAACCTCTCTAGTCTTTCTTCCTCTTTTCTTGAAGAAAGAAAGAAAGAAAGAAAGAAAGAAAGATGTTGGGAGGAAAAAAGGTAAAGAAAGAAAAACCCAAAATTAGGGGAAAAATAAATTAAAAAAAAAAAATCAACCAACAAACCCAAATTACATCAAGTCTTTCTTCCTCCATTTTGAAGAAAGAAAGAAAGAGAAAGAAAGAAAGAAAGAAAGAAAGAAAGAAAGAAAGAAAGAAAGAAAGAAAGAAAGAAAGAAAGAAAGAAAGAGAAAATAAAGTAAAAAAAATCAGTAATGAAAAATAAATAATAAAAAAAAAAGTACAAAATAAAAACAAAACATAATAAAAAATAATAAAAAATAATAAAAATCTCAACATTGATTCTAAATGTAAAAAATAAATAATTTAAATGTAAATGTTAAGAGGAAGTGACTGCTGGAGAGTTTTCACACAGAATGAGCGCAGCGCTCTGCTGAAGAGTGTGTGATTATATGACTGGAGCGTGATGAAGGCCTCGGTCATGGAGTCGAATCGTATCCGTGTCACAGCTCAACTCTTTCCCCACGACCATAATAAAAGAATTCCTTCATCCACGATCATCCTGAACGTGAAAGCTCGGTGACGTATGTGAACGATTCTCCTCTCCGTTTCCTGCAGCTCAAAAGGAATCCATTGTTTCGTTAAAAAAAGGGGGGAAAAAATTCCATAAAGGGACTCGCAGTCGGGACAAAAGACGCACAATTACGCAAGGCATGAGCAAACACACACAGTTGTGCGATGT
Source organism: Hemibagrus wyckioides (assembly GCF_019097595.1). Classification (NCBI taxonomy): domain Eukaryota; kingdom Metazoa; phylum Chordata; class Actinopteri; order Siluriformes; family Bagridae; genus Hemibagrus; species Hemibagrus wyckioides. The sequence goes on from NC_080727.1 coordinate 3,666,308, forward strand.
AGAGTATACACCAGGCACCGGGTTAAATCTCCATCCATCAACCTGCTGTAGAAAACTGACTGGTAGAAACTGACTGGTAGATTTATTCTCTTCTCGCCCAGCTCCTGTTTTCCATAACTGTCACGGATATATATATGGAGATAAGTGAATATGCAAATCGGCTCACCGTGCTTTTTTTGGGATTATTATTTTTTAATATGACTAGACTTGAAACCATAAATAAAAGAGGCGCATGTTTCTGGGAGGTGAACCTGCTTTAGCAAGCAAATGATCTCATGTCATGCAGAAACACGTCACCAGCGAGAGGTGCTGAGCAAAGTAAACTCAAACTTACATGCGACACCTGAAGGAAGCACATGACTCGCTTTTCCTCACCTTTTCACCTGGATGTATGCAAATCAGGGCTACACACTTGTTTAATCTACGCTATACCGCAATATTTCATCATCCTACAGTTAAAGTATCCTTTCACACGTTTAACATATCTTAGTAAATCCTAAACATTTACATTCCTGGCAATTGGCAGACGTCCTTATCCAGAGCGACTTACAATTTATTTCATCTTTTAATACAACTGAGCAACTGAGGGTTAAGGGCCTTGCTCAGGGGCCCAGCAGTGGCAGCTTGGTGGACCTGGGACCTTCCCATTAGTAGTCCAACACCTTAACCACTAAGCTACCACATCCCCCATCATCTTCTTTAATTTGTTCACATTACTCATTTCTACACACTTTAGATGAACACACAAACAGACATCACTCTCACGACACAAAGAAGGAAATACACATATATCATAATATTACTAAGCGATAAAACACGACATGGAGCACTGTTATAGGAAAACAAGCAACTACATGACAGAGGAGTGTAAAGATAAAGAGCGCTGAACCGTTCTGGTCCGTTTACAGTTAAAAGTCAAAGCAGAGCAACTCGTCGCTCACATTATAGCAGCTACAAACGTCCTTCCTAAAGCAGACTCTCTAGATCAGAGAAGGTCCAGGCTGGTACAAAAAAAAAAGCTGACACTGGAGCCTCCTTCCACAATTCCAAACTCAATTAAACATTTATGATCCTGTTATCTAAGGTCCTTGTGAGTTAGCTGTTACTATAGAAACGGCAGCACCTTAAAATACGAGAAATCCGTAATCAGAATTAGAGCCGGAGCTACCGTCCGAGCGGCTGATCAAGAAAACGTCATGGTTACCATGACGACGTCCTAGTGCGCTTTACGATCGTGAGTGTTTCGCAAACGCGGAACTGAATCCGATTAATTCATTTCAGAATGACGGCAGATTTTCCGCAGATTTCGGTCCGAGAGTTTTGCCGTGTGACGACATTCGGCGTTCGGCCGAAGCGCTGTTCGAGTCACAGATCTAACATGAGCAGAGCGGTCAGAGAAAGTCAATGCATATGTGGCAGGAGTTTCGAAGAAGTATCCCGTGCTTGAGATTTCAGAAAATCCACAAAGAAATTCTCGCAAATTTCGAACAAAAGCAGCAAAAATCGAACAATTTTGGCCACAACATTCACAACGGCACTACACAAAACCCAAAACGGGACTGATGATTATCCATTTAAGACATATTAAACTTTACACAAGCTCAAGGTACGCACAATTTCAAGCAAAAGTCGTTTGGAATTGTAAAGTCTACCTACTCTGTGCCGGTCTCGTGAGAATCGGCGGAGAACCGGTATTTTCACCGCCAGGTTGTGGGATCTTGGTGAAAGTGTGCAACCCTAGACTTGTTTGTTTTGTGTTTATACACGAATTTGACTCGTCTGACTCGCCTCTCCTGTAAAGGTCACGAGAGGAATTCAGAGACACGGCACCTCCACGTGTGACACACTGACCGGGAGATCTGGGAAAACGCTTTGCAAGTTCTGACAGGCCTGGCTTCATATGTATACCACTTCCCCTAAACCAACACACACACACACACACACACGCACACACGCACACACGCACACACACGCACACACACACAAAACTCTACGCGATTTGAAAACGCAAACAGAGGTCCGTCTTATCTTTAAAAGGGTTTTGCACGACACGACGGTGATTAGAAATGAATGTATTACCTGTTCGAACGCTACACGAGCTCATGACATGTGTTTCTCGCCTTCACTATACTCCATTAAAGATTAAAGAAGAGCTGGGGAAAGGCTGAAACAGGAGACGAGGAGGGTGTGGCTCAGACATGGCCGCCCGAACAGGCAGAATACACTAATTATCTAAAGATGGTACACTATAAACATACAACAAATATTATTTCCCGCGTTTCCAATTTTCAGTAGATATCGCCGGAGTATCCCGAGCACATCTTATTTATTTTAATTAAATTAATAATACATTTTTTTTCCTGATTAGTCGAAATGCAAAATGATAATTTGCCTGGGGAAAAAAAATAAACCAACACAATTTTACTGGTAAGAATTGAGGGGCGAAAAAGGTGTGTTTTTCCATCTGGTTCAACAACTGGAGCTGCTGTTGACTTGCAAAACAAAAGTTTTTATTTGGTATGTATATTTAAACAAAAATGGGCTTCACGGTGACATGACGCAGGTTGTTGCTCTAACGAGAACACGCACCACTCGTACCCAGTGCTACCACCCTCGACTTCGCAGGTATGTGGAATAAAAATAAAAAATTCCAAGCAAAAGTCGTCACAAAAATAAAACGGTGCGGAAAATAAAGACGTCCAACGTCTCGTGCTGTGACGAAAAAAAACCTAAAACTGACCGTCAAGAGCGAAAAAGTCGAAAGATAAAAGACGAACCAATATCTGACATTTTAAAACAAAATATTAAATAAATTTTGGTTAAATTTCCTCATTTACTGAGGGATTTCTACATTTATTCAACATATTCCCAGGTACGTCACCTGAAGTGGACAAAAAGACGTAAATGTAAATGAGTGGAAACTCTGTGTGTGTGTGTGTGTGTGTGTGTGTGTGTGGATTAAATGGCTGCATTATGTAACACACACACACACACACACACACACACACATCTTTAACACATTAATTCACACTTAAGCAATCCTTCCTTTAAAAAAAAAAATCTAAACATTTCTCCATAAAATAAATCCAAAATAATTAGTTTACAGATTTAAATTGATTCGTTCTGAACCAAATTTTTATTTATTTATTTATTTTTAAAAGCTTAAACAAAAAAAAGATATATTTTTTTTAAATGAAAAATCTATATTATACAATTTTACAGCCTAATACGTTTAATCTGAATGGCTCTGTAACTAATATAAAGCGCAGGTGTGTATTTAGGCTATAACATACCTGTCTAGTCAATTCTAAACAAATTGTCAGGAAAATTATTTTTAACAATTAAAAAAGGTATATATTAACAGTTTAAATCGTAAAGTGTAAAAGATTTATTTGGATATGAAGTGTGTGCTAAATGTCATGTAGGCTTCATGTTCCTGTCAGAACACACTGGGCTTCCAAACCCCTAAATACTTAATTCTACTCGAGTAATAAACTCATAATGTTTACTTTTTTTTAAAGTTAGAACAAAATAGAATTCATAAATTGTACTTTCTTTTTACTGTTTTTCCGCCAGCGCCTCAGAGGGAGATGAGATGCTATCCTGAACTAGCTTACCTGACAAAGACACACCTGAAAGGTGCTGCACGGGATTCGTTCCCGAGCTCGCGCACACATACACATATATATTTAGAAAGAAAAACAAACACTGTTTTGAAAAATGAGCAACTTTTCCAATAAAAAAAACCCTTACCTTTTCTCAAACGAATTCCTTTAACGTCCGTAGACCCAAAAATTCGGTGATTAATAGTTCATTCTGACCACCGCGTCCGTCCGTGTCTAACTCTGTGTCTCTTCCTCCCTGTGTGTCTCTACCTGAATGACTGGAGACTCGCTCGCGCAGAACTTGAAGAACGGGTTGGTCCAGACGTGGTTTCCGTGTTGTTTTGTTTTGAAAGGAGGCAGGCTAAAATTCCAGTGAGGGCATTTTACACTCTTGAGTGGGTTGTAGTTCCTGCTTCTTGAGACGCAACACGTCACATCACACGCAAAAAACTAACATCTCCCGGAGTAAAATGACCACGGTCACGTGACCGGGCAGGTGGGCAGGTAAACACAGGCAGGGTCTGTTCGGTAATGTGCTGTAATTACGGTAGTAGTAGTAGTAGCAGAAGTAGTGAAATTTGTTGCGCGTTTTTTATAAAGATTACGTCCAGGTATGCAGGTAGAACTTGACAGGGTTGCCAGAGTTGCTTCATTTTTGGATCACGTGTAATCCCTGGATAAACACCTGAGGGGCGTGACGTTAGGGGAAAATGTTCAACGATGGTGAATCGAAAGTAACAGTAATTTGCTCACTACACACACACACACACACACACACATGAACATGAACATGCTGGAACTTGTAGGTGAACTCTAGAGGAAGGTAGATGTTAATGTTAAATATACACTATATTGCCAAATAATCAGAATCAGGTGTTCCAATCACTTCCATGGCCACAGGTGTATAAAATCAAGCACCTAGGCATGCAGACTGTTTTTACAAACATTTGTGAAAGAATGGGTCGCTCTCAGGAGCTCAGTGAATTCCAGCGTGGAACTGTGATAGGATGCCACCTGTGCAACAAATCCAGTCGTGAAATTTCCTCGCTCCTAAATATTCCACAGTCAACTGTCAGCTGTATTATAAGAACGTGGAAGTGTTTGGGAACGACAGCAACTCAGCCACGAAGTGGTAGGCCACGTAAACTGACGGAGCGGGGTCAGCGGATGCTGAGGCGCATAGTGCGAAGAGGTCGCCAACTTTCTGCAGAGTCAATCGCTACAGACCTCCAAACTTCATGTGGCCTTCAGATTAGCTCAAGAACAGTGCGCAGAGAGCTTCATGGAATGGGTTTCCATGGCCGAGCAGCTGCATCCAAGCCATACATCACCAAGTGCAATGCAAAGCGTCGGATGCAGTGGTGTAAAGCAGGCCGCCACTGGACTCTAGAGCAGTGGAGACGCGTTCTCTGGAGTGACGAATCGCGCTTCTCCATCTGGCAATCTGATGGACGAGTCTGGGTTTGGCGGTTGCCAGGAGAACGGTACTTGTCTGACTGCATTGTGCCAAGTGTAAAGTTTGGTGGAGGGGGGATTATGGTGTGGGGTTGTTTTTCAGGAGCTGGGCTTGGCCCCTTAGTTCCAGTGAAAGGAACTCTGAATGCTTCAGCATACCAAGACATTTTGGACAATTCCATGCTCCCAACTTTGTGGGAACAGTTTGGAGCTGGCCCCTTCCTCTTCCAACATGACTGTGCACCAGTGACCAAAGCAAGGTCCATAAAGACATGGATGACAGAGTCTGGTGTGGATGAACTTGACTAGACATCTTTGTGGAGGAAAACAATCTAAGAGTTCTAAGACAGAGCTGACACTTGACCAATCAAAATGAAGAAATTCAACAGCATAGATGTGTATAGGAATAAATACATTTAAAAACATAAATAATAAACAATATATAACAGTCTATGAATATATATTATGTATAAGATATATAATTCAATTTATAATCTTTTTAGCATATTCTTTTTTCTCTTCATCATCATCATCATCTTTTTCTTCTTCTTCTTTATTGTTGATTTTGTATCTAAAAGCCCAGTAGTCATTTTCTTTAACCCATGTGGTTTTAGAAAGTGTATAAGAAATTCTGTTCCCATTAATTTAAGATATTATTAAATATTAAAAAGATTATTAAATATTTATTTAAAATATTTTTAAAATTATATTTATATTTGAAAATTATTATATTATATTATATAAAATTGTATTTACTTGTAATTATATTAAAATGAAACATATATTTGTTATTATTATTATTATTATTATTATTATTATTATTATTATTATTATTATTATTATTACTACTACTACTACTACTAGTAGTAGTAATACTATTACTGCTACTGTTGTTGTTGTATCTAAAAGCCCAGTAGTAATTTTCTTTAAAACCCATGTGATTTTAGAAATGCCTTTAGAAGTGATTTTAGATGTGTATAAGAGTAACTCCATTTCTATTAATATAAGATATTAAAGTAAAATAATAATTATTAAAAATATTTAAATAGAATTATATTTCTTCTTCTTCTTCTTCTTCTTCTTCTTCTTCTTCTTCTTCTTCTTCTTCTTATTATTATTATTATTATTATTATTATTATTATTATTATTGTTGTTGTTGTTGTTGTTTTTGTTGTATCCAAAATCCCAATAGTCATTTTTTTTTAAACCATGTGATTTTAGAAATGCCTAAAAGTGTATAAGAGGAATTCCGTTTTATCTGGCAACTCTTGCGATCATATTATTCAACAAATAAGCCACGTTGAGGATGATATCATTCACCTACACACCTTAATGGGGGTAGAATAACTGAAGCAATTTATATTTTTTTAAACAGAAAAATAATTGTAAAGCAAAAACAACTTTTTTAACTTCACATCACAAGATGGCGCTCTCACACCTGTCATTTACATTCCCATTCCTCCACATTAACATCTACCTTCCTCTCGAGTTCACCTACAAGTTCCAGTATGTTCATGTGTGTGTGTGTGTGTGTGTGTGTGTGTGTGTATGAATTGTGTTGTTTGTACTGAATATCTAAGTTTGTCTAATTCTTCTGAAAAGGCTCGCAGTGTGATGGATAATGGTGCGTGTCTCTGCTGCATTACATCAGCCATGTTTTGATCTGGATAATGCCTAATTACGCTTATTAAATGGAGACGATGATTGTTTGTGGCATTGTTAGAAGTGGCTGCTGAGGAAACAAAAGGGTTCGCTGAAGTCGTCTTGTGAGTGCAAAAAATGTAATCTGAGGTGTAAACAAAACAAGCCGTGTGTTTATGGCAGATGGACAGTGTGATAACTCGTTCATAAGAACTGCTAACAAAAATGAATTGCTTGTAAACGTCTCTAACAAATATGGGCAAAGATTTTTTTATATGATACAAACCTGAGGGCTTCAGTGATAGGCCTCTAGTGTGATGGATGAATTAGTCACAGAGCTTTTAAAGCTTTGAGTCAAACATTCTCCAAAGGAACTTTCAGATCTACTAGATTTTATCATTCATGGTGAAATACTTTGTTCAGAACTTCCAGAAATGCAGAAATGTTAACTACCGCTATTATCGTATTTAAATATTAAATTGTTTATTTTCTGTGTAAGATCCTGTAGACAAGATCGTTCAAGTTAAAACTACACTAACGATGAGTAACACTTATTAAACCATTCACCAAATAAACCATTATCCGGTTCATCATTAAATAAAAAAATAGATCCAATCATACATGCAGTCATCCAGCCAGCCATTCAGCCATCCATCTGTCCACTCACCCATCCATCCATCCATCCATCCATCTACTGATCTATCATTCCAACCATCTATCTATCCATCTATCCATTCATCTACTGTATCCATCCATCCATCTATCCATCCACCTACTGATCTATCATTCCAACCATCTATCTATCCATCTATCCATTCATCTACTGTATCCATCCATCCATCCATCCATCCATCTACTGATCTATCATTCCAACCATCTATCTATCCATCTATCCATTCATCTACTGTATCCATCCATCCATCCATCCATCCATCTACTGATCTATCATTCCAACCATCTATCTATGCATCTATCCATTCATCTACTGTATCCATCCATCCATCCATCCATCCATCCATCCATCCATCTACTGATCTATCATTCCAACCATCTATCTATCCATCTATCCATTCATCTACTGTATCCATCCATCCATCCATCCATCTACTGATCTATCATTCCAACCATCTATCTATGCATCTATCCATTCATCTACTGTATCCATCCATCCATCCATCCATCCATCTACTGATCTATCATTCCAACCATCTATCTATGCATCTATCCATTCATCTACTGTATCCATCCATCCATCCATGGTCTGGTCATCCATCTACTGATCTATCATTCCAACCATCTATCTATCCATCCATCCATCCATCCATTCATCCATCCATCCATCTATCCATACATTAAAACTACACTAACAATAAGTAACACTTATTAACTTATTAAACCATTCACCATATAAACCATTATCACATGATCCATTATCCAATCCATTACAGAATAAAAATAGTTTCGTAATAAACAATACTTCTTAATGAATGTTTCTAGCGCTGTGTCTAGTGATGGGTGCCAATACTTATGCAGACTAACATGACTCGAATTGTTTTTTCATAACAGTGTGGTTTTCGGTCTATTATGTTGAATCTTTACAAAAAAAATCAAGCAGGGAAATTGTTCATGGTTTGTTAGGTTTGAATTCTCGATTCTGATTGGTCAGATAGCTGTGGATGAATTTTTCTATAAAAGCAGCTCCGTAGTTCCAGCTGTGAGGCAAATCATCGTTTTATTGATGATTTATTTATATAAGCGCTACTTTACACACATTATCGTTTCTATGGTAACAGTGGATGATTCTCAGGGCCTCGTCCAGCATGTTGAAGTTTTCTGTGAGAAGACGTTATCATTAAACTTATCATTACATCACACTATTTTTATTATGAAACTGATTCCATACATATGAATGAAGACTTTTCAGAACTCTCTGAAATCATACACTGAGGAAAAGTAAAAAAACCCAAAAGTCTTCTGCGGTTTCCAGGGTCCTGAGAGCATCCGCTCAGTGTGTGGCAAAGCAGCACTCGGGGGTCTTCGAATCAACTCAGATTGCAGTGATTCACACTCAATTCCCGGATAAAAGCGAGTGATTCACAGCCCTGGGTATGGTCCAGTTTCCTTTAGACCGGATAAATGCTCTGTCGTGTCTCTGTAAAGGGGTCTTTATTTATTTATTCATTCAATCGTTCATTTTTCAGGTCTGGTCTTTTTAAAGCTTAGTAATCTAATCTGTGCTACCGGGGATAATAATAGGAGTCTAAAAGAAAATCCTTTAGCAAAGTGAAATGGCCGAATGTCAGACTGAGGGAAAATCTTATCTTATTTTCACAAGGACAAAAGCAGGGTGCTAAAGACACTTTTCCTTTGAGGAAAGACGGTGACTAATCCTCACAGTAAACTTTAGAAACCACTTTCAAGCAGCTTGCTCAGACAATTATACCGAATTCCTGAAGACCAGATAGCTAGATCGCTAGATTGCTAGATCGCTAGATTGTTCTATCATTGCATTTGATGGATTTTTCCGGTTCCTTTCTTTACTTGGTAGAAGCTGGAACACAACCACAGTCTGAGAAATGGTACAATATATGACAGGTCCAGAAGGTATTTTAAAAATAGTGTCAAAATCCAGACATTATTGAAGGCAAGTCAGGATAAATAAACAGTAGCATGTTTCATTTAATATTTCTTTTAAATCTAAAAGTCACTAGATTGAATAATAGCAAATTTCGGTCACTACCACACGCTGAGTCGCTCAGTATGTATATACACAGATCAGGCATAACATTATGACCACATGCCTAATATTGTGTTGGTCCTCCTTTTGCTGCACTGACCCGTCCTGCACTGTGTATTCTGACACCTTTCTATCAGAACCAGCATTAACTTCTTCAGCAATTTGAGCAACAGTAGCTCGTCTGTTGGATCAGATCACACGGACCAGCCTTCTCTCCCCACGTGCATCAATGAGTCTTGGCCGCCCATGACCCTGTCGCCGGTTCACCACTGTTCCTTCCTTGGACCACTTTTGATAGATACTGACCACTGCAGACCGGGAACACCCCACAAGAGCTGCAGTTTTGGAGATGTTCTGATCCAGCCATCTGGTCTAGCCATCTGGTCTAGCCATCACAATTCGTCCCTTCGTCAAAATCCTTACGCTTGTCCATTTTTCCTGCTTCTAACACACCAACTTTGAGGACAAAATGTTCACTTGCTGCCTGATATATCCCACCCACTAACAGGTGCCATGATGAGGAGATCATCAGTCTTATTCACTTCACCTGTCAGTGGTCATAATGTTATGTCTGATCGGTTTATCGGTGTTTAAAAGCATTACTGCATTGTTGAATTCTTGATTCTGATTGGTCAGAAGGTGTTGATTGATCATTTTCCCTAACAGCGGCTCTGTCAGTACGTCTACCTGTAGTAATATCAGTTTGCTCAAAGCCTAAGAAAAGATCATATACATTTAGAAAATAAAATAACAAGAAGTATGGAATGAGTCCATGAATGAATGAATAAATAAATGTAATAGCTGGCGAATGAATGCTATTTATTGGAAAATAATCAGCACTTCTCCTATGCTGTAGTTGATTATTTTCCTATAACATCATGCCCTCTTGGTTGTTTTGCAGCATTTCAATGGTATGTATTCTCTTCTCTTGGTTTTGTTACTAATTACATATTGTAAGAAGAATAAAACGATGAGGGCTTCGAAGATCTTAATGTAGAAGTTTATTGCAGCGTCGCAGTGACAAAATACATAAAGTACGTTGGGTTCATCGGAGTCACAAAGAACGCAGGGAAAATCCTGCTCCAAGCTTTTATACAGTGTTTCCCGTGTGTAATTTAAATGAGTTTCACTTTAAATGTAAATTAGTGTAAGAACTGTGTATTTCCAAAGGGCTGGATGATACTGTCGTCTAGCCGGACGTCTTTCAATGGTATCACGTTACATCACATACACCTTGGCTAGGTATTGTTCTAGGTGTTATCACCCAAATGGTCAGGCACCACTAAATGCTAATCACGGTCACGTATACCCTTTGCTCAGGGACGGTTCTTGATGTCCTGCTGCCGCTACCAGACTAATCATTAATTGGATTAAGTGTTCTAAATGTTTGGTAATGCTGCTTTAAGCCAATGTAAAAATACCAAAATAGATAAACTGGTTTGAATTAAAGATATTTCTAAATGATATGTAAGCCTTTTTGGGAATGAGCTCTTTCTGTGTACTGTGGAATGGAATCTGGGTTGAGGCAGTCTGTAGTTTCTTACAGTCCCCCCCTTTGATGCTTTTGGCCCTGAAGCATCACAACACTTCCTTTACACAGATTACACCTCCCATTTCGGGCAGGTGCCCAGTGGCGGTGATGCCCTGCAGTGGGTTGTCCTCCTTCGGCCCTCAGAGAATCTTACCCGTCATCGAAACTTCACCTCATGCACACTGGTTATGGCTCCATTCCACTAGGCAAACTTATCACAATGTTTCTTCTTAAAATTGTGTTCTATGTACAAATATTTCCTGAGTTTGGCGCAGAGGCATTCAGGAACCATCACAGCCAACGGGAACGTCCTACATTAATTACTGAAGTATCTGTCTCAATATGGAATTCATACAACATAACATAACATAACACATTGGCAAATTATGAGAAAATGGCAGTATTTAAAAGTTACACAATACAAAAACGGCAGTTTTAAAAGTTACATCTTAATTAAACCTGAATAGGTAATAATTAACAATTGTGCTTTTATTGGTAAAAAACCAGCTACCGCATTAGGGCATTAAGCTTGAATTTGTTCTAGTGAAGTTGTTGTGCACTAATCCAAATTGATATCCTTAGTCCCAGTGACTCCCAGTGCCCTCTCCATAAATTCCAGTAATTTCTGACTGAAAGAGGCTTCCTTGGGATGATTCACTGGAAGATGTTCTGTTAGGTGGTCTGTGGGGGAGCAGGTCGCAGCAGCACTGTTATACATCAGCAATGGTGTTGTCCAGAAGTCCTTTACATTCCTGTCCCACTGTCTCTGTGGCACTGTTCGTCCATGTCTGGAGACCATACTGTAAGATTCACCAGGAGTGGAACATGGATCCATTGTAGGTCATTGGTTAGCGCTTTGGGAGAGGGTCTCGTCACCACAAACAATGGGTCAGGGGTAGGGTCTGCCAACTTGGTCCATCACCAGATCTTTACTTCTGTTTTGTTCGGTAATCTGAAAAATACTTGCAAACAGAATGAATTTATGCCCCCCCCCCCTTTACACACAAGACAGAAAACATTACAAACACTTACAATATACACTTCACTAGTTACATGACCCTGTAGGATTGGCATCAGATTTTTATTGTTTTTAATTGATCATTGTGGGACCATCTCTTAACAGGTTGCTGGTATTTAGTTTTGTGGTCTAAATGGTCAATGGTCGGGCGCCACTAAATGCTAATCACGGTCACGTACACCCTTTGTTCAGGGACGGTTCTTGATGTCCTGCTGCCGCTCCCAGACTAATCATTAATTGGATTAAGTGTTCTAAATGTTTGGTAAGGCTGCTTTAAGCCAATGTAAAAATACCAAAATAGATAAACTGGTTTGAATTAAAGATATTTCTATATGATATGTAAGCCTTTTTGGGAATGAGCTCTTTCTGTGTACTGTGGAGTGGAATCTGGGTTGAGTTTCTTACAATATCCTACATCTCTAAGTACACCAGGTTGAGTCTTTCCAGATAAATACATGATTCTTGAGCCGGTGATAAATTCCAGACACCTGAAAGCTCTACAGGAAGTGTCTACATGGAGGTCACCATGCCCTGACTCACAGCTGCTCTCCTGCTCCTAATGACTGCCCTGTGGACGGGTTAATAAACGTGGTGTCAGGCTTTAAATTAACGACATCTCTTCCACATCCCTAGCGACAAGATACGAAGCAAAAATCGTGAGATTTTCCCTTCCTATCGCTATATCCTAGGCTAGCTAGTTGAGAAGTCCTAGAATGACCCCCATCCTTTCTTGTGGTCAGTGGTTCCTGGGAGGGGGACAGTAGAAAGAGAGAGAGAGAGAGAGAGAGAGATAGAGAGAGAGATAGGGGTGAGTGAGAGAGTGAGTGAGTGAATGAGTGACTCATCACCCCAGGGCTCTTTCATGTTACTGCCTGAGCATGTTTACTCGAATCTCATGGCTTGCATTTTTTTCATGGAGGATGGAGGAAACTCACACCCTCTTCTAGATTTCACACAAAAAAAAGAAATAAATAAAAAACAGCTGAGAGCAGCAGAAATTTTTCTGCAAGCATGCATTTTTTGCGCAAAACAAATTCGACATCATCTCTAATCGGCACACATGGAGATAAACACGAAGGTTTGCACGCACACCCTGACAGCCACAAATACTCTATTTTATTATCTCTACGGTGTGTGTACATGTTGTGTAGAAGGATCCGTGAAAGAACAGCACTCTGGTATGCCAGTTATAAAATAGAGTTATAAAGGGCAACCAGTTATAAAATAGAGTTTAAACAAAATATGTTTAACCCTAACCCTATAGCCTTGTGTCTGATTGGTCAGAAAGCGTTTCTATAGTAACCAGCTCATTCACAGGGAATCCAAACCGATTAAAAAAGCGACATTTTACCCCATAACAAAGAAAACAATACAATTATTGATTTGACCTGCTTTAAAATGGAAGATTTATGGAAGGAGTCTCCAGTTTTAGCAACAAATTTTCCACCATGCTTTCCTGAATTTGTGTATTTTTTTATTGTCAATCCAAAGAAAAATGAAAAGCCAGTAAGGGTCTGTTATGATGATGATATAATATGAGCGAGAACTGCCTCCCAAATGATGTGATTTTATCTACATGCCAGTCGAATTGCAGAGAGAAAAGATACAAAACTTCATGAGAAAAGTAAAAATGAAAAACAAATTTTTATTCTAGCAGATGGATTAGATAGATAGAGTTATGAAGAAATGTAAACACGGAGGAATTTTCCGACACTTCCTACGCCTTTTTCCCTTCTAATTCCAGAGTAGAAGATTTTTAAGGTCGAGAGGAAACGTAAACAGGAAATGATTACAGGAGACATGTAAGGTATTCAGCAAAACGACATATACACATTTTTCATAGATAGAATCGAATGTCTGTGCTGTATTACGCGCCATGGTGCATAATAATAATAATAACATGATGTTCAATTCCCGCAACAAAAAGGTTTTATCTGGCAACCCGTCTCCAGAGTACACGGGTTACAGGTTTCATATTTACAGTACAGAGAGATTTAACTCCATTAAAACTGCTGAGATGATTCATCTTGAACAAACAAACAAAGCAAGAGAAGGTTTATTTAAAATATTGACTCAAATATTGACTTGAATATAGAGTCGCTATACTCTATACACAGAAACCCAACAGTGTCCTGACTTAATCTTCTAAAAGATTAGCCTTAATAAAATAATTCATTTGTTTAGACCGATTGAAAATGTCTGATAAGTCGATTTCCATGCCAGTGGATTGCTAGAAAGGGTCATGGGACCTTTGGTCATGAGTGAGGTGGTCAGTGATTTGTTTTCGTAATATTCAGCAAAAATCTTCTTTCTAGAAAAATGAACGTAGGTGGAGCACAAACCTCTAACCCGTGGTGAAGGGAGAGGCTGCATTTGTTTGGAGTTTGGGTTTCAAAACAGCTAGCTTCAGGAAATTTCCATCAACATCCCTGACTGAACCTTCAACTGCCGAACTACCGCTGAACCACTGCGGCAAGCACTGACCGTTCCTCTGGATTTATAGATTTCTGTCAGTTTTTGATAATAGATGCAATGAATGATGGGAATTTTTATCAACCAGTGTTGAGTTCTGTAATCTGATTGGTCAGAAAGTTTTTTTTATAGAAATAGATCATTCACAGGGACTTGCATGATTCTCCACATGAAACACCAAACTTATTAAAATAGTCACATTATATTTAAAATGCGTTATATGGAAGGAGTCTACAGTTTTGAAGTGGAAACAAATTTTTTTATTTCCTTACTTTAGGCGGTGGTGGTAGCTCATGTGGTTAAGGCTGTGGGTCGTTGCCTGGAAGATTGGGGTTTGAGCCCCAGCACTGCCAAGCTGCCACCATTGGCCCCTAACCCACCCTGCTCCAGGGGCGCTGAGCTCAGACCCCAACCCCCAAGGAAGGGATATGTGAAGAAAGAATTTCACTTTGCAGCACTGTATATGTGACAAATAAACACAACTTAACATTGAAACATGGAATTGTGAAAGAGAGAGGAAATCTAGAGCAACAAGAAGTGAGAGAAATTTGCCTTGCACCTCTGGGGTTGGTGACCTCTTTGGGGTTCCTCAGCGTTCTCAGGTGTCCTTCCAAAGTCATGTGTTCTAGGCTGAGTAGCATCCCGAAATTGTCTGTAGATTGTGCCCTGTGATGAGTTCAGGCATCCAGTCTAGGTTTTTGCTCACCTTGTGCTCTAGGTTCCTCGTGAGGGTCCTCCTAGAGTCCTTGTGACCCTATGGAAGAGAAAAAGTGGAGAAAAAGGCTGTGTGGGGATGTGGTAGCTTAGTGGTTAGTGTGTAGGCCTTCTGATCAGTAGGTCTTCAGTTCAAATCCCAGTTCCACCAAACTGCCACTGCTGGGCCCCTGAGCAAGGCCCTTCACCATCATTAGCTCAGTTATATTAAAAAAAATGAGATAAAATGTAAGTTGCTCTGGATAAGTGTGTCTGCCAGAAATTAAAATGGATGGACATCTTGCCTTGTTGTGATAACCATGAACAAGCTAAATTGTTTACTCTTTCATCCTGTCTTTGGATTGAGAAACTAAAAGCATGTAATCACTCTGTCCAATCAAAGTACAAGTCACACAAAAGGACAGATGACAGAAAAGTTGGGTGACGACTTATCGTTTTCGTTTATCGAGTACGGTGTTCAGAGGAAGCTGTAATACTGCATGCTGGTACTGTGTTACAGACCCAAAACACTGAAATGCAGCTGCTTTTCTGCCTTTATCTGTGTAAAGTTATTGATATGAGATATTCACACTCACATCTACTCTGTCCAGCTGAGAGAAGAAAAAAAACAACGCTATTGTTATTTTTTTTTATTTTTAATCCGTTTATTTTGGCCATTTGAGATGCCTCAGACTAACCGTGGTTCCTCTTCCAGCAGAGCGAGCTGTGATGGATTAACGCTTTAGTTCAAAGGCAAATCTGTCAGTAATTAAAGCTGACAGCCTGCCTGTGTGCTCCAGCGGCTGTTTAGAGGTTAGAAGCGATTCCATGGGGGAAAGTCGTCACTCGCTCACTGGTTTATTAGGCTTTGTTGTGGTTGGTCCTCTTGGTGCCTTCCAACGGGACAACCAGATCAGAAGCCGGGGGAGATGATCAAACACCTGCTGATTAACAGACAGGGATTTTTATTAATGTTAAGCAAGAATAAAGCGTGACTTTCCCTAATACTGACTTGTAGGAAGGTTAGAGGTAGAGCATGAAGAAGTAATAATACGTTCCTCCACTGGGTGGTGCTAAAATGGGCCTAAGGCATCATTACAAATGTTTCAAACTGGAGAACTGGACCACAGAAAACATCACAATGCCAGTCTTTCTTTGTGAATCATCATCATGTGGCTCTTATTCCTCATTTTATAGTACAATTATGACCGCATCAGTACTACGAATATTACCAAATCCTTTACTTCATGCTTTTTTTCCAGTTGCTCATGATGTGGGATTGGACTGTGGTGCTGTTTTCCAGATGCCAAAATATGGAATTTGTGCCTGTTTTTGTTGATCATTGAGTGTCTTTCTCATGTCCCAGTTTAAGAGGGGCAATATATAATTTTTTCCATACAAATGTTTGTATCTTCAAAGTAAATGGTGATATCAAACCCTCTGAGATGCCCCAAGTGCTTGTTCATCTAAAAAGCATCTATAATTTGAAGGTGTTGATCTTCAACCAGTAAAATTCTGTGTAAGGTTATAAAACAGAGGGAAAAACACACAAATAATACGTTTGATTCTACTGATTGAAAAATATGTCAATTTCTATTTCACAGGCAGTCTGGAGGGTCAGTGCGCTGGTGTTAAAAGGGTTAAAGCACACACAGATTGAGATGAGGGATCAGGAATCCCTGATGGAGGTTGGGGTTGGAGCGCAGGTTCAGCCATGGCATGGTGTGGTGCTCCTGGAGTGGGGTGGGGTAGGGGAAGGGTATTTGGGGGCCTGGTGGTGGCAATGCTGAGGCTTGGGCTCCAATCTTCCAAACACCAAACCAGAGCCTTAACCACTTCCACCACTCCACAACCTTTAGAAGGCACTGCTCAAAAAAATGAAAGAAACACTTTGAAAACACAACAGATCTCAATGGGGAAAAATATCATGTTTGATATCTCTACTGATATGGACTGAGTAATGTGTTAGGAATGAAAGGATGCCATATCGTTTGATGGAAATATGATGCAGCAGGCTAGTCCATTTTGCTGAAATTTCATTGCAGCAACTCAGAATGGTACTCAGTAGTTTGTATGACCCCCATGTGCCTGACAATGTCGGGGCATGCTCCTAATGAGATGATGGATGGTGTCCTGGGGTATTTCTTCCCAGACCTGGACCAGGGAAATCACTGAGCTCCTGGACAGTCCGAGGTGCAACCTGGTGGTGTCGGATAGACCAAAACATAATGTCCCAGAGGTGTTCTATTGGATTTAGGTTAAGCGAGCGTGGGGGCCATTCAATGGTATCCATTCCTTCATCTTCCAGGAATTGCCTGCATACTCTTACCACATGAGGCCGGACATTGTCATGCACCAGGAGGAACCCAGGGCCCACTGCACCAGCACAGGGTCTGACAATGGGTCAATGATCCTTCAGTTTGGGTTTAGATTGGACGGTGAACAGGGTGAATGACATAAAAGTGCTGCTTTTTCATTCAGTCTATTTCAGAACATTTGGCTTCCTTTAAACTAGCCATGACATTCCGGCTCTTATCCAAGGATAACCTGCCAAGTTTCTGTCCTGGTCTTCTCCCAGTCCTGTCCATATCAGATAACCCTTTAGGTGAAGATCAATGCTTTTCTGAAATAAAAAAAAAAACCCATGTATCGATTCAGGGTCAGTTCATCTTAATTAGCATTCGTTCGAGTCAACATTTGAGGATAGCTCTAATTAATGCCACAACCTGCGCTCTCGCTCTGCCAAGAAAAATAAATCTGAGATCGAGTATGAAAGTTGTATATTTTGGCTCACGGTGGTCTAAACCATCAACAGATACGATACACTGCTGCATGAGGAAATCTGACAGAAAACAGGGCTGTTACAGGAAGAGAAAGAAAGAAAGAAAGAAAGAAAGAAAGAAACATTTCACCTGTTACATTGAACAGGAGCATAACATTATGACCACTGACAGGTGAAGTGAATAAGACTGATTGATCTCCTCATCGTGGCACCTGTTAGTTGATGGGATATATTAGGCAGCAAGTGGACATTAGGCAGCAGTGGTCAGTATCTATCAAAAGTGGTCCAAGGAAGGAACAGTGGCAACAGGATCATGGGCGGCCAAGGCTCATTGATGCACGTGGGGAAAGAAGTCTGGTCCGTGTGATCCGATCCAACAGACGAGCTACTGTTGCTCAAATTGCTGAAGAAGTTAATGCTGGTTCTGATAGAAAGGGGTCAGAATACACAGTGCAGGACGGGTCAGGGCTGTTTTAGTAGTAAAAAGGGGACCAACACAATATTATGCAGGTGGTCATTATGTTATCAGCATTACATGATATATTGCATATAATGATAACAAAGTGTTATTACGCACTCTGGTCCGGTCAAGCCCGACGTTTCCGTGTCCTCCTGCATTGTAAAGCAGGCAGATTGGTCAGCGTCCTGTGGGACAGGAAATGTCATGATGACAGCCCGCACCGATTCCCTTCAAAAGAGATCAGCAACGACCCTTTCATTTACTGATACACTCCCGAAACAGACAATTTCCTCAGCAATGAACCTCTGCGGTAATGACACCGTTCAAGCTTTCTAACCAGAGGCATTTGAGAAATGTGTCTTCTCATTGTCCGGTGGTTTGAGGTCAGGGCGGATAAATCATGCATGCTCCACTCTGGCTCAAAATAAACTCTGTTGAGGAAAAAAAAAAACCCATGTTACGTTATGTTACGTTGTGTAGCTTTACCTGAGATGTTCTGAGTTCTTACTGGCCTGAGGGCTTCCTGTGGATTAGCCGTGAAGAAGGAGCACTTCATGTGAGAAGCCAGAAACTCTTACACAGCGAAATCTTGAATGCTGAACTACTTCGTTTACACAGTCAGGAAAAAGTAAACCTTATTATGTCACCAATGACGTTGTATTTACACACACCGGTCACTTTATTATTATTTACGCATTCATGTCATTAATCAAAGAGGTAAGGTCAATCAGGTACAAAGTTGAAGAAGATTAAAAAAGAAGTGTTAGTGCTGACCATAGTGCTGACCATAATGTTTAACCATTGATTTTCACACAATAAAAATCTTATTTCTAAAAGACTTATTTCTAAGTTCAACCATTGCGACATGTTTTCCTTACAGTGTGCAGTGGGCACTAAAACTGGACAGAGGAAGATCTGTGACCATTTTTCCAATCTACAGTGGTCTAGTTTTTTGCTCAGGCTCTTTTCACATAATAATGAGATTCCATTTTTGTTGTTGTTGCTGTTTTAAAGTTACAAGTTTTATCATTTATTTATAATTTTATGCTCCGGGTACTCTGGTGTTCCTCCCACAGTCCAAAAACATGTAGAATAGGTTGATTGGTAATTCTAAATTGCCCATAGGAGTGAGTGTGTGTGGTTGTCTGTCTATATGTGTGGCCCTGTGATGGACTGGTGACCTGTCCAGGGTGTACCACTGCTCAATGTGTGCTGGGATAGGCTCCAGCAGATCCCTGTGACCCTAATTAGGATTAAAGCAGGTATAGAAAATGGATGGATGGAAAATCAATGCACTTCTACTAGTATATTATTTATATTTAGAGTCAGTTTAACACCCCAGTGATAAAAGTGTGTGCCTTCAAAGTAATCCACTTGAACACAAAGAGTTAACAGTATGAGCTCAGACTTAAGAGCTCAATTTAACATCATCATGATTAATTCTGGGCTTTTTGTTGTCTCCCGTGGCCACAGCTGCAGTGTAATTATCACTAACACTCAAGATCAAACTTGACATGATGTATAAGCTGAATAACAATGCATTTATCTCTCTCTCTCTCTCTCTCTCTCTCTCTCTCTCTCTCTCTTGGTTTCATGCCTCTTGCAAGCTGTTTCATGCCAAGTCAAGTTTCACCATCTTGATGTGAATTTCTGGGTCGCTAATTTCTTGCTTGTATTTTGTGGAGGAATGAGGAGGAGATGATATCACCCCCTGAATGCCCATCGGATGATCGGTTGCCAACAGGGAGACAATTATCCTCATGAGCACTGGAGAATGGGAAATAGGCCAGGAGCTCTAAACACACACACACACGCACACACACACACAAAAAGACCCAGCTTTAACTACACCAGTAGTATTGTGGTTGATGAAAACCTGCCTCCCATTTGCGCGCGCTCAGGCGCCCGCACCAACACACGCGCACGCAGGACGTACCCAACTAAGTCACGTGAGCGCTCATGAACTTGTCCCCCCGGCCAAAAAAAAAAAAGAAAGAAAGAAAGAAAGGATGCTATTTGAAGAAAAGGGGAACAAAGAAATCTGAGGGTATAAAACCTCTGCAGCAGTGCGACTCTCCTGCACTGCATCAGCTGAGGAGCGCGCGCTCCTTCTTTTCCAAACTCTCTCTGTTTCTTTCCATCTCTCTCTTTCTGTCAGTCTGTCTGTCTATCTCTTTCTCATTCTCTCTCCCTCTCTCTCTGTCTGTCTTCCATCAAGTGTCCAGCGCGTGCGAGTTGTGGTCCGGTTGGGATCGAGGCACGCGTCGCAGGTGCTGTTCGGGTTCGAACTGGGTGAGCGCGCGCGCAAGTGTTGTTATTCTTCGAGTTGCGCGCGACTTTTTTCAAATAAATAAATAAATAAATAAACAAAGAGACCACGATGACCACGCTGTTGCTGCTGCTGTCCTGCGCGATGTGCGTTCACTCTCTGCCGCTGGGGGACAGCAGGACCATCCGCAGGTACATGGACGAGACGGTAAGCGAAAACTTACAATCACTAAACTCATTTCAATTGATTTTTGCAGACTTCTCGCGCTCGATTCACCTGTAAAGCCTTTTTTAAACAAATAATCCGCGCACGTGATTGCAATATTGTGTTTCTTCATTACTAATCTAGGTACTAATAAAGGTAACAAACATTTGGTGCAGGTTTTGTTTTGTATATCAGCGTGTAGGGTGTATAACTAAATCTTAAGGATCATGAAGCTAATTAAAGGTTCCGTCACATGCACTTGTCTATAGATAGAGATATAAAACATGCAACCTTCATGGCATGACCTCTGCAATGCTTACTTTTTGCAGCCTTGCTCTTTGCTTTCGGTGAATCCACAGACATCTGCATGATCTCCGGGTCGATTTATCAGATCACAGATTCATTATACGATCCAAATATTTAAATGTTGTAAATGTGCCCCAGCATGTGCCTCAGATAGAGGCATGCATTGCATTCCTAAAATTTTCCAATGTTTATGGGGTAAAAATTTCACACAAGCTTAGAAGAAAAGACTACACTACTTAGAACTATAACTATTGTGGTTAATTGTTTCCATTTCATGATCTGAGGAATCTGAAGTCATTTAAAGTTTTTATTGAGGCTTAATATGACTTTTTGTTCCCTTTGTACCTGGTTGATGTTTACTGAACACATGTGTGACATATTGAGACTCATTTGTGTCGGATTTCAAAGCACATTCGTTTGTTTTAAACAAGGAACAAGGGATCAAGCACCTTGAGACTTTTCACTCCGTATGTGTTTGGAAATCAGAGACCTGGGTCAGTAGGTCAGTACAAGTCTCCTACATCGCTACATCTGTTATTCCTGCTTGGGGCTGAACTATGAAACAGTAGTAGCGCGTTTCATAAGATCGGAAATCCCTCTGGCGTACAACACAATCTGAGCATAGAGGGTTTTTTCTTCTTCTTCTTTTATGAGCTCTGCATGTTGCACACTTTCCTTTCAAATCACTCCCAAACAAGCAGCGGTGCATCAACCATAAACGAGTCCTGCCTTTTTTTTTCATGTAAGACATAGATGTATGGAAAGTTTTTGTTCCCCAGCCCTGGATTAGAGCAGGCAGACAAAGACAAGCCAGAATACAGAAGGCTGTTTTAACCTAGTTGGATGAAGTCCAAGATCATTTTTGAGATTTCCCGAAGGAAATGTTAGCATTAAAAAGTGAAGCCAAGAATAATAACCCGGAGAATGAAAAGCTCTTTGTGTTTATGTCTCCACTGATGTGATGAGGAATCACAGACACTTCCGAGCAAAAATTAAACGTTACACCGGAGTGACCCGGAAACATGGGCTCCTTATCAACACTTTCTCTCCGTACAGAAATCTGTCCTGCTGCACTTTCTCAAACGCTAACGCCCGAAAAATCGGATCATCCCCTGACCCCCTGTGTGGACCGTCGTGGACAGAGTGCTGCGATGCCTCACTGTGCACTCAATTTGTTCCTGACTGTTGACAAAGCTGCAGAGTGGAGATTATGCAGGCAGGGGCAAGCCATTTGGCATGTGGTGCAGAATAACAAACCCTCAGTTTGCTGACACAGGGAAAATGGAAAGAGCTAGATAGCTGCTGCAGCTGCATTCTCTGACCCTCTAAGAACAGAGTGCTGACCTTTAGGGTACTCGGGGTACGTCCTGATCGGGGACCCATCACCACCCACAAAAATGATGCATAAAATAAGCACACCTGCTTATGTTTATATTCATAACTATTTGGGGTTGTTCACGCTTCCTAGATTTTTTCTTTACTAGAAGCATTCCAGTCCTAACCCTAACCCTACCCCATTATACAAAATAAACCTTGATTCCAACCTTTAAACAATAGCATTTACTTTTAAGTTTGAAAAAATTTGGGATAGAAAATATGGACTGAAGAAACTTCTCAAGCTCATGGAGAATCTAACAGGAGTTATAGATAATGCTGGTAGCTTTCATTATTAGATTAATTGCTGAAATGAGGTTTAATTCTCATTTTTTCACACCTTTTTTAAAATAGCACTTGATCCATGACATATTGTGATTATTATGAGGAAGTGGCACTGAATGTATTGACTTCTCCTCACTTAACAAGAAAATGGGTTTAAATTCAAGTTCTAGCATCCTGCTTAACCGATACCCGCCTCTTTTTGGCAAACTCCGCCCATCTACGTAATTCTCACATGACCGAAAAACAGAAAAGCGTTTAATTCCATAGTTACGCATCATCTTTCTGTACAGTTTTGGTATTCAATCCTCATGACGCATATTTAATGCCTTTGCCTTTGAATGCAGCCTTATATGCTTAAACCTTCGGGGTCACGTCATCGAGTTTGTCGTTCCAATTTGAACATAATTTGTTTAATTGTTCCGCGCAAACGCAACCGCTCATGTGCCTTAGCGAATTCGGAGAAAGAATAGTGCCTCTTTGTGCGTTAAAGCTCTTGGTTGAACTGGAAATCCTCACAAATCCCCATCTGTACACATTGAGTCGTAGCAATTATTTTTAAAACAAGTAGGTTTTTTTGTATTCAACTTATCTTCTGGTAGATTTTTTTATCCTTATGGACTCTACTAAGAAGCTAAGGCTCGAGTTTAACAGTTTAACGGTCATCACTAAGCTAAACGTTTACTCTTACAGCCAAACATCTGGGAACTGTTCAGAGAAGAGAAGAGAAAGTTGTGTGATCGCTGCAGTCTGCAAAACATGCGCTCACCTGCTTGGATAATTGCAGCTTTAATGTGATCTATCACCGAGAAAGTCGACATTCTCCTGCTATCATTTTTCAAAGAGGGAAAGCTTAATGACCTGATGCCTAATTCAAATTCTGCTCCATGTCTTCACCAGCTTGGCAGCTTGAGGAGCTAAAATCAGACTGAAATCATTTTACTCGTCAGTCCTATTGATGATGCACAAATAACCTCCTCTTATAAGAAGCTGTTATTGGAAGAAGAGATGACTATTAATGATAAAACCTCCAGAGAGACTTTTTTTTTCCATTCAAAAATGATGTGAAGGAGTGTAGAACCATTAAACGTCAAATATATCACTAGGAGAACCAATGAGAATTCTTTTTTCCAGTGTATAAGCATTGAGCATTGAAAGGTTCATGGAAGAACACGTTTTCCAGGATGGACCATTGAAAGAACCATCCATTTTTCATGAACATTATTCATCCAGAGATGTCTAAGGATCCATGTTGTTTACAAAAGAACTCACAAAGGAACCCATTTTCTATGTGTGTAGAATCATTATCCATCCAAAAACTCACCAAAGAACCCACTTTTTTCTCACAGTGCAGTACTGGTAACCTTCCAAAAAAAATGTAGTTTTTCCCATTTAAGGTCGTAGCAGATCAAAGATGGAGATGATGGTGGAGAGGATGAGAAAGAAATAGAAATAAAAGATAAGAAATGTGGAGTTCTAGATGAAAAAATCTGGAAAACAAAAAATTAGCCGCAAAAATTAAAACCATAGATTTAAAAAAGCAAGGCTGAAAAAGCACACCTTAAAAAAAAACCCTTTAATTAAAAAATCATGGATCGAAAAGGTAAAAAAAAAAAAAAAGAAGCAAAAATGTTCTTAAAAATAAAATAAAAAAAGTAGACTTAGGATCTAAAGAATAAATTCAAATTTAAAAAATAAACGTAAAACATATAGAAGTAAATAAATATAAACAATTAAAAACCCAGCTATGGATAAGCGGGAAACAAAGACATGACAATTAAAAAAGGTCAACTTGAATGAAGTTCAAAAATCTAAGCTAACAAAATTGGTTTAAAAATATATTTTAAAAATATTTGTAGTTTAATTTTTTTAAATTACTTTTAAAATACTTTTAAGTCCATTTTTAAAAACTACCTTCAAAAAGTAGAAAAATATAGAAAGAAAACATAAACACTTTAAAAAGTCAACGTAAATGAAGTTCAAAAACGTAAACTAAAAATTTGTTTTTAAAAATGTAATTTTTAGGTTTTAGGTGAAAAATATTTTTAAAACAATATTTTAGTTTTTTTTTTAATTATACTTTTAAGTAAATTTTAAAAGCCTTAAAAAACTACCCTCGGAAAGTAAACACGTAAAAGGAAGTTTAAAAACGTAAACTAAAAAAATCTTTTAAAAAATCTATACTTATTTTAAGTTCAGTTTTATTTTTTTATTATAATTTTATTTTTATTTTATTTTTTATTTTATTTTTATAACTGAATTATTTAATATAAATTTACGCATTCAGTTTAGTTAGGCTTTTCTCTGTAACGCTGTTATTGCCATGACAACAGAGATGACGGATGTTCGTGTGAGGACGCCTAACGCTGTGCAGCGCTGATATTTACACTGCGTTCTTCACCTCCGGCCCTGCGCTGCTTTTCCATGAGTCCATGCACAGCTACATGACCTAGATACTGCTCATTTCCTACTGACCGAAGGCATTTTATATCTATCATCTCCCATCAGCTTTAATCCTTTTCCTGTTCCTACGAAAACATTCTCCCTTGGCGGCGTAATCGCCTCGTATGTGTATACAACCTCCGAGCTGTAAGGTTCTCTGGAAGTTTTTTCACGTGTAAATATTTACCCAAGTCTAATTTCCTCAGGATCGCTCATTTTTTTTTTTTATCTCGAGTGTGGCCTAATTTTATCTGCTAAAGGATGCCTTAGCTGCCGGGGACGGGGGTTTATCGCTCGTCTTTTAGCGACCGCATGAGCACAGGACAAGGGCATGTTATGAAGAATGGGATGTTGTGTATATGACGGTAATGCAATGACACAATGCGTATCTGCGTCCCGATTTAAAGCTGTGGGAGTGGCCTAACCCGAAAGCTGTATGCTGTGTGAGAAATCGCTCGCGTTCCTTATCTTAATCCTTTCAGTTTGTACCTGCGTGAGATATTTCACTTGTGCGCAAACTAGAAACAAAATATTAACCTAGTTTAAATGAGCAGCTCTGATTGACTGACTGAATGCTGTATTACTCTCTCTCTCTCTCTGTTTTCCTTCGTCCCACAAGCTGAATAATGCCTTGGTATTTTGCCTCCATCCCTACTGTATCCCATAAGATGTTTCATGCCAAGTTTCACCATCTTGATGTGAATTTCTGGGTCGCTAATTTCTTGCTTGTATTTTGTGGAGGAATGAGGAGGAGATGATATCACCCCCTGAATGCCCATCGGATGATCGGTTGCCAACAGGGAGACAATTATCCTCATGAGCACTGGAGAATGGGAAATAGGCCAGGAGCTCTAAACACACACACACACACACACACACACACACACACACTTAGGTCTTTAGGTTACAGCTTTAAGCCCGGTCTCACTAGAAAGACAAGCAGAAAGAAGATGCGTCTCCGGCTCTTGGTTCTTGTTGTGACATGTCAGCTCTTTTCATCTGCGTCTCACATGAACACTGAATGAAGAACCCAGAATAACTCTCTCCGTTTTTAAAAGCGTCGTCCATCGTGTACGCTAACTCTGTCTCTCTCTCTCTCTCTCTCTCTCGCTCTCTCTCTCACACATATTCGCTCTGTTCATAACATGATCCCTGATTCAAATCGGACAAAGAATGCCCCCCCCCCACACACAAGCTCCTCGAGAGATAATAGTTTCTTTAAGATGCAATGGAATGTCATACGACGATGATATCTTTTCAATTTGCCCAGTACGTGACTTATGGATCTGTTTACCATCTGCAGAACGTATCGTTTCTTACGTTTTTTTGTAAAAAAAATCCGCCCCTATAAACGATGCTTATCTTTATTCCTGGAAGAGAAATCAAAAACAAAACACAACGTCACAAACAGTATGTCACAAACAATGGACTGTTTTTTTAATTCCTTTCCCTGGATAGATATGAAGATATCCGTGACCTGACCGTTTCCCTTACACTAAATCTCCTCTATATATGCGATAACGATTACGCGGTAATGTTTACTATTTTGATGGCTCGCTTGTTATCAGGACGTTAGTGATAATTTTGTTTGCAAATCTGGATTAAATGTAAATAAGGGTGTAAGAATCGATTACAATGAGCGAACGAATATAAAGCTGTGATTTGGCCTGTAGCTGAAAATACTGTCCAGCATCTTTTGACCAATCAGAATGAAGAATTCATTCTTGGGATAGAAAGACTTCTGTGTGAAGATCTCAGCAGAGATTTGAAATTCCATTCTGCTAAAAAGAATTAAAGACGCCATCGATCCAGCCATCGAACACTGTGATATGTTGTAAAGAAAAGAATACGTCATTCAGTATCAGGTGTCAGGCATACCTTGACTATTTTCCTGAACTCCTGCAGCTTCTCAGCTGATAGGTAATAAATCCTTCAGCGCAGGAACATAAATCTGACAAACACACGGCAGTGTTCAGGCCTGGTTGGAGACACGCTGTTATCAAATGTATTATTGTGTAAATCGTCATGGTGAACTAAGAGGAAGGCATGCAGGTGTCATTTCACACACACTTGTAGCCTCACCTGACTTGCTGCATGCAGGTGGATCCTGTAAAATTTGTCCACACATGAATGATAGTGTAAAAATTCCCCTTCTTCTTCTTCTTCTTCTTCTTCTTATTCTTCTTCTGTTTAAAGGTAAAATTGTTTCTTAGGTGAAATTTTCCAATAGTTGGCATTAATCATCCGTCTCCTAACATACGATTGATGGCTTCCATGTTTGTAGGTAAAAATGCAATCTACAAAACTGTATTTTATGTTCTCCGAGTGGTGTTTGTCCATTGAAAAGCCATTCAGAATGGCCTTTACTGGCAAACTCATATGTCTGTTGATTAGCAAGCTGGAAAAGTGAGCGCAGAGATACGACCGATAGAAAGGAAATTCATTCATTTACATTTTCATTAACCGCTTTATCCTGGAAAGCCTTCCAACAGAATCTGGAGAATATCTCAGATACCATGTTTTTGGAAGGTGTGAGGAAACTCACCAAGGATCTCAGGATCGAACCATGGACTGGTAGATTGAATCATCTGACCCATCGGTAGACCTGAAAACACACCAGAAGCAAGCTTCTATTTACATAAATGACGGTTTATTACTTATTAGTTATCATTATTGATCGTTTCAGGTCCACAAACGTTTGGACTCAGGTCTAAAAACGGATCATAATAACGAGTTTGCGATGCTCACTTAGAGCCTTGTTTACAACTCCGTTCTTAGCGCTCCTCCACATGCACTTATTTCTGACCCTGCTATTTGTCTTTCTGTCATTACAGCAGGTAATCTGCTGACTCAAGAAGCTCCTCAAACGTCTTATTTTTTTTCACCCGAGGTACTGATCTTCAACAACAAGTTCCTGTGAAACATGTAAAAGCACATACAGAGTGCAGGCAGAGTCAATTTACTCTATTACGCTGTGTGTTTATTGGAAATACCGATTTCCAGACTATCCCTGGAGATAAGTACGAAGCTGACAGATATTAATAGTGCATTTGAAAGAGGTTATTTGTTATGTGAGGCTAGCTGTTGTTTCTCTCATCCGGTCCTCCTGCTAGGTTTTTTTTTTGTCCTTAATGGGAGTTCATGTTTGCTTTGTCTCAATGGTCCTGTCTTGTTGATTTAGCCCTTGACCTCTACTCTTTGACTCCTGTTGAACTGGAGACACCCTTGTGTTTTTCTTCCATCTCCGTCACTCAATATCTGGCGCCTGAGGTCAGTCTGCGATGAGTGTCCTACGGTAAGCACTCGTAAAAAAAAAAAAAAAAAAAAAAAAAATCCTGGCTTAGCTTTCGAGAGTCAAGTAGAGTAACAAACTAGTTATTTGGATATCTCGCTGATTATACTTGTGTTCAGCAAATATAGTCTAGTTAATAATGGTACAGAGTGCTTGCAAAGTCAGCAGAACAGCTCAAATGGAAATAAACCCTTGAAGCGTAGTGATTGTTATGTTGTGGAATTCACGTGGCTGTTAATTGCCCCCGGGGCCGTGTTTTTAAGTAACAATACCAAGTTGGGCATGCCTGTCTTGACATGTCATTCGTTGTGTTTTTCCTTGGAGGTCGTCCACTCTGTTCTGTCGTGGTTACGCCATCATCGTTTGTTCGTTTTCGTTACGTTTTTGTTGTAACCCTTTACTCCGGTTTCATCGAAATCCCCATTTGTTTCCTTCCCCCTCGCTTTATACCCTTTGCGAACACAGCGTGTCATTAAATGACATGACGGCCTTTTAAAAGCCTCCCTGAGGACAAGAGGGGTGGAAGCGTTTTTAACAAGATTAGTTCACCTTATGCTAGGCTCTGGTACGACCAAGACTAAAGAGAGCTGGAGAACAGGAAAGAGAGATGAAAGAAGGATAAAGTGACATACAAGTTTGATCATGAGAGTAAGAAAGAACAGGAGAAGGAAGAAAGAGATCAGAAATGCATTACACTGCATTAAAGCCACTATAGAGAGAGACAGTTCTTCTCCCAGACAATGAGTCATTTCCTGTAAATACTCATAAGGGAAACTGACCATAAAAATCTATGCTATGATAAAAAAAGAACTTAGTCCTTAAATGGAAACAGACAAAATGGAAACAAACAAAATGCCCAAGTTAATGGACTTATGCAATAAAAGATGTTTTGGGATGTTTAGGAGAGATACCAGTGAAACTGCGCCTTCTGTGATTACATAATCTCACTTTCCTATTACTCTTCTCTGTAAAACATCCACCACCCCACCATCTTCCTGTTGCCTTGCTCCTAAAATCTGCTGAGATCTTCATACAGATCCCAAGGAAGAACTCCAGTCTGGTTCATTCCTCAAGGAACCTGTATGAAGGATGCAGGACATACATAGATTTAAGAACATGTCGATACGGTCTAGTTTTCTCTAAGGGGTTGGTTATTTTTGGAAGGAGTCTAGAGGAGAGGTAAAGCTGTAATTTTTCCACCCAAGAAAAGACCCTGAGGTGTACACCAGACCATCACACCCATATATGGTTCTTCCCCAAACGTTTGGTACAGTATTGTCTGGAATGTCCATGTGTGCTGTAACAGTACAGTTTCCCTTGAGATTCCTGAACCTGTCCCAGCATGACAGTCCACCTGTACTCAAAGCCAGCTCCATGAAGATATGATTTGCCAAAGATGGAGTGGAAGAACTCGAGTTTCCTGCACAGATCCCTTAACTTAACCCCACTGGACAACCTTCTCAGAAAGTGCTCTCAGAAAAGAGGAATAAATCTGGGACAAAGATGTTCAGAAAGGACACATGGGTGTGATGGTCAGATGTCCATAAACCTTTGGCCATATAGTGTATAAGGTGTGTTATGATGTTACAATAATCCATTTAAATGAATTTAAAACAACTGATAGTTCTTATGTCTGTGTTTAAAGCCTTGGCCAGAGAAGATTCATCATAATGGTTTGAAAAAGAGGGGAAGGCTACCGCATGCCCAAAGCACGCTGCACGAAGACGTTAAGAGGTGGCAACATCATCCCGCTGTCCCCAAGAACGGCAGTGATGCCTGGAACAGGCCACGGTGTGGAGTCCCAGACTTCCCTTCAAAGCAAGACAGCTTCTATGACGTAGTATGGAGCCGGGGCCAACATGGCGGACGGTATAGACGCAAGAGATTTGCTACAGTGAAGGGATGGAACAAAACCAGCTTCACTTACAAGTAAGGTGTTATTACATTTTTTCATAAATAAGTGACTTTAACACTAAAGTAAACAGTGCAAGTGAATAGCTCTAGGTGAAAAAGCATCACTTACTTCTATTACATATTAGTGGTAACTTTTGAAGCATTGCCAGTTATGATGGCGCACATGCTCTCTAATAATTCATGGCACCACACAGATCAGGTGCCTCTGGCTACAGTATAGTCTTTATATATCTGAGGAATCCTCCTCAACACAGACACCTTGTCTTCTCACAACCTGTAGTAAAGTGTTTATGAAAGGCTCTGAGTAAGTGATATTCCATAGCGGGTGAGAGTGTTGTGTGGGAGAGAGAGACTGTAGACTATGTTTTCCTGTTCTTTCATATCGAAACATCCCCTTTCTCCAGGCCACCCAGGATCAAGGAGTTTTATGTGTTTTGTCTAGATGTTTCCAAACGCTTGGTCCAAGGTCTCAGATGGTCAGAAGTAAACTTCTACTGTGTCTATAGTCCAATTTTTTTTCTTGTATACCCCTAAGTTACAAAACTAATTCTTACCTTCGCTGGTAATCAAGCCTGCATTTCTTTGGGTGACATGAAAGTGTTTTGGGTCTTTTTATGAGTCTTAAAGCTTCAAGCTGACTTAAATTTCATCATGTTTTAAGAAGCTTTGTAATTAACATTCTGACCTTTGCTCGAGACCGACTCATTCCATCCATTTCGGTCACTGGAGGTCTCCACAGGACATTTGCCGTCCCCTGTAATTTGAAAGCAGTAGGGTCATGACCTCAAGGTACAGAAAACCTATCTGTATTGTGCTCGTTCATGTAAAGGTGGTGGAACCCATGTGATTCCAGTTTCCCCCTTTGCCTCTCAGCAGGAGATAAGAGGCCAGGCTAAGCATTAAATCCGAGAGAAGCTGTCTGCCTGTTGGAGCCGACGTTGATTAAAACTCCCCCAGGTTTATGGCCCACTTGCCGGAATCATGACCCATAAATCTCTCATTGCCCTCCATTCAGATCAAGAACCCGATACTTTTGGCTAGACCGGTCTGCCCTGCCTCTTCCATAAATACTGAAGGCAGAGAGACAAGGGCTTTGCTGCCTCATCGCATTCTTAAAGTCAAAAACAAAAACATAGACATGTAAAGGGAGACAGAAACAAACCAGAGACCGATGGAGAGAGGAGACATCTGTCCTTAACTCCACCTCTGTCCTTTTCTCCAACCTAAGCAATGTTTCTGTAGTATGCCACTTCACCCTAATGACTAATGTCTCAAGGAGGTTGTGTTTTGGAGATGTTTATAGAGCCCCGCTCAGCCCTGACCTAATGATGGACTCTCCAGTCAGAAATGCTGATGTAGGATCAGATTCCTTGCCTAAGTGGCGTGATTTTAGTCACAAATCCGAGACAAGGCTAGACCCCTGATCTGCAAAGTTTATGAAACCCAGCCAAGAGCTCTCTCCTTTCCAGATGGGCCCCAGTTATGAGATTTTCTGGAGTAAGAGATCATCCAGGTCTCTTGACAGGTTACTCAGGGAGTTATATACTAAATGATATCCTTGTCACCCTAATTAATGGAAAAACCAACATAGAGTGTCTTTGTAAGGTTTTAGGTCGCGTTAAGTCACCAGAGCATTTTCACCATGTGCCTTGGTCTCTTGATTACTACCGTCCTGATGAATACCATTCCTCAGTACTCAACTTTCCAAAATCTCCCATGGTGTTTAACTGGGTTGGGATCTAGTGAATGCTAAGGCAATCACATATTGTCATTTTCCTCCTCATCAAAACAATGAACCCTTGTGCCCAGAGAATGGGTAAGATTTTCATCCTGGACCAGAATGAATGAAGGTGCTTAGTCTGCTACAGAGGGTTCTTCTACTCTTGTCTAGACTTGCAGAAACAAATTGTGGCTCCAAAAAGAACCCTGGCCCAGAAACCTAATTACATCCAGAGGATGAATGTTGTCTGGAACAAAAGGCATCAAAAGCAATATAGATCCCAGTATAGATATATCAGTGGTGCATTATTTCAGACATTGTGGAGCTGTGTATGAGGAACACAGAGTGGAGCATGACACATTTCTGGACAGAATCTGATCCACCAGCTTAATTCTGCTCTCCAGGGAAAAGTAAAAAATTTGTAAAAAAGCACATTTTATTTGGTCTAGGAGTATTATCGACTGCTGAGTTCTCCATATGGCATCCAGGTAATGCTGTGCTTTATGGGGGAACCCGATCCAAAAAACATCCCAAAGGTAATCGCAGCTCATTATTCACTGGCAGGGTCACTTTTTGACCCACCATTTAAAGATCTTTGTCATTGTTCCAGTGCTGCCCATCATATATTTATTGATTAGCTGTAAATTGTTTCTAGCTAATTCTACTAGTATTCTTGCATTCAAAGACTTTCCATAATCTTTAGTTAGAGAAGTAAGTCAGTGCTTACGGTCTAATTAAGAAATAACCTAAGAATTACTTCCTATCAACTGCTGAACCGGATCTTTTCTTTCTGACGAAAGGAATAAAGGTGGTAACAATTTTCTTCCATTTGCCACCTTGTAATTACAACTTGAAGGCACATTCCGGAGCAGGTTTAATGTTAAACGCTTGCATTACTGATGTGATTATGTGGCATTTATGGCCGTCTGGGAAAATCCATAGAGTGTCACTGTGGCTGAATTCAGGCAACAAGCCAAAGGTGCCTATGACATACTTAAATATTAAGAAATCGTTAATATACTATATTGCATCATACTATAATGGATAGCTGCATGCCATAATGAAATGGACATAAACCTAACAAGATAGATAAATAGAGATGTATATAGAAGCTCTATCATTTTTCCAGGTTGCCACATATAATGGTGGCACATCACAATACACATCCAGATTGCCTTTCCTTCGTTTTTTTTCTTGAAAAGCAACTGTAATGTAATAGCTCATAGCCTGATGCCAAAATCCTGCACCCCCACCCTTTCTTTCAGGTGTTTATGAAATGATATGATGGTCCAAGGCTGTGAAAGAGTTTGTCATTCCGCTGATATTACTATTTAGTGGCATGAGGACTAACCCCTATATTGTTACCATGTCACGCACACGCTCACTCATGTATCAAATCCTTTAGGGCTTGTCTGTGGTCTGATGCAGGCTGAACAAACACCGTGTCACTTTCTCAGCAGACAGATTAGCCGAACACACTGCTCTGTGATTCAGAAGTCACACTCCTCCATGGTACCAGACACCCCGCTATAGAGGATTATGGCTTGCATCTATGAAACCATTTCACCCCAGATGTTTGGGTGGTCTGTAGTAAACGTGCCTTTTTGTGTGTGTATCAGGATCCTGAGGAAGCCGTGGCAGATGACTTGGGAGAAAGTGCGGGAGGTGTTCAGGGAAGCTGTACAGGTCTGGAGTCATGTCACTCCTCTCACCTTCACCGAGGTTCAATCGGGACATGCTGACATCATCATCGACTTCGCTAGGTAAGACTTTAGTGGTTTGCATCACACCTGGAGATAACAGATGTTAGGAAATTCCAGTGAGGTTGCTTTTGTGGTTTTGGGAGTTTCCCAGATTAAGGCTAAAATCGTTTTTGCAACATGATTCATCAGCTTGACTAAATACTCCCTACACTCTATAGATTTTTGTTTGGTTCAACATTCAAATAATTGTACTCTCTGCCTTTCGTATGAGAGAGATGTGCTTCACGCCACTGCACAAACACAGGCGCCCCTCTCACTGCAGAGGTGAAACGATCAGAGAAGGGCAGCGTGAGATCATGCGCCGATAATTGACGCTCCATCTCTAATATGCATCCATGCTTAAATACCGAGTCTGCAGCTGGGCTGGTAAAAGGAGAAAGGCTGAACAGTTAAGGTCACACCTTCACACACCTGCCAGGTGTTTACTCCAGACCTTTGTGTTATGCCCTGCACTGAGATCCCACGGTGAACTAATCCCTCCCTTACTCCCTTTTATCCCCTTTGAAACCCTGATGCAAATATTGCAAACCAGGACTTGTTTTCTCTGCAGTTTATTAGCACTGTGTGCCTTACAGCCATGTTTTTTTTACTCCAAATATGTGCCTTCGACATGTAGTGCTTGGTTTACAATATCCAGACTAATACAAAGATTTTTATGTCACTTTTCACTGGAGATTCTGTTTCCTGCTGAAAATAAAAGCAACTCTTTTAATAAGTGTATCCTAAATGCACCTAGCCCCCCCCCCTCCCCCCACGACTTTCTCCATGTTCCTAGTATAAAAGGTCCAGCTGGAGCACTTGCACTCAGACTGTTATGACTGACCTGCTTTCTCTTATCGTCAATAAACAAAAAAAAAATGCTGATGTTCAAGACTAAATATAGCCGATCATTCTGGCTCCTGTGGATAGGGACTGCCCCGAAACGTCCTCATGCCCGAGCTTGTATAGTTGAATCAATCACACTTCTATGATAAAAAGAGACCGGGCATCTGTCCAGATTTGCCATAGTGCTGTAGATGTGAACACGCATGACTAAATTTGCAAGTCAGCATTTTCTTTCATCAGTCTGGATGGCATCCAGGATCTTTACCCACGTTCCCCGAAGCGCTGAAGTGTTAAGACTATCTAACCCGCTGCAGGAAGTTGTTCAAAGAATGAAAACTTGCACGAGAGCAGATCAGGTGTCAGTTTTGATTACTTAGGTCAGGCCAGATGTATCTGTGTGTTTATGCCATGAGCTCATGAGACGTTAGGGATGAAATGGAGAGCGATGATAAACCATGCTCCACACTGTCCCATCTTGGTCTTCAGGTATGAACATGGAGACAAGCTGCCTTTCGATGGTCAAGGAGGAATCTTGGCCCATGCTTTCTTTCCGGGAACCCACCGGCAAGGAGAAATGCACTTTGACTATGATGAGCAATGGACTTTAGGCAACGGAATGGGTGAGTAAACAGCGAGGTCAGTCAGAGCGATAAAGCAATAGCCATTATTATATATATTATATTATATATCAGTTTTGAAAGGTGATACGTTCAGATACTAATTAGTGGTCATTCAGTAGGTGCTGATTAAATGATGTTATCGTTTCTAGATTATTTTAGTCCCAGGTTGAAATTTGTCATAACATAAATGGATTATTCTTTATATAGTGAAGTTTTGTAACATTTACAAATGTCCAGTCTCAGTAAAATGTGGGACTAAGGACTAAGTAAAATTTTCTGGCTTCCTGGTATCATATCAACAGGTTGTGTTTTTGTCTTTTTATGAAATTAAATGCATGTGCATTTATCTCCTTCAGGTACAGACTTGCTGCAGGTGGCCGTTCATGAGCTCGGACACACTCTCGGGCTGCAGCACTCCAGAGCTCACGGCTCGGTGATGTCCCCCTACTATATCTACTCCTACCCACCTCAGCTCAGCAAGGACGACGAGAGTGGCATCCAGTCCCTGTACGGCATCAAGGTTTTTCATCAGAAGGAGCCAGAGTTAGAAACCAATGACATCATTCCAGTAGTGAGCCATACTGTTTTCTTACTGCTCTCACGGATCATTAAAAGGCTGGTCAGTTAACTTGATTGAGATGTGAATATTCTGACCATCTCTGTTGCTTTTGCTTTTGCTCTCAGCCTGATGCCTGTAACACAGACTTCGACGCCGTGTCGATGATCCGCGGCGAGCTGTTCTTCTTTAAATCGGGCTATGTGTGGCGTATCCGCGATGGCAAACTGCAGGATGGGTATCCCGCTTTAGCCTCCAGACACTGGCGTGGAATTCCTCATAATATAGACGCGGCGTATGAGGACACATCTGGAAATATCTGGTTCTTTAAAGGTGACAAGGCTAAGACTTTTTCCTTAGCGATCCTGTTGGCAAGACAAAATCTGAGATAAAATCTTTTGAGTTAAAGTTAAAGATTTCCTTGGGTCTGTTTCCCAGTGCAGGTCAAATTGCGGCGTCTTTGCTGTTGATGTATGAAATGAGAGTTCAGACATGTTTTTAGTTGCTGGAAAGTCAAACCACAGAGTAACAAAATCAACCAATGTCAAGATTTGATTCAGGCTTTCCCCTTGATCTAGTATTAGTACTCGTTAAATCCTTTGAAATGTGTTTATAAGCTGGTTTCACACCTGTGTTCAGTTTCTCACTGGTCTGGATTGTGTGATTATTCAATCCAGCTGTTAGCTCTGGGCAGGTGTTCACAAATAAACACTTCTTTCCACATTTAGAACTTTAATAGCATCTCAAATATTTCATGATAAATCATTCTGCATTTTTCAACTGAAGCTGACTTCCTTCCATATTTGGCTAGATCTGATCTAAACCTAAATTGAACTTCAGTTAAGACGTGACGCTGACATGCCTGTCTCTTCTCCGTCTCCTTGTTCTGCAGATCAGAATTACTTGGTGTATGATGCTGAAAAGCAAATCAGAGGACCAGAGCCGGTGCAGAGCCTGGGACTTCCTGTTAATAGCATCCAGGCAGCCTTGATGTGGGGTGAAGACAAGACCCAGAAGGTGTACTTCTTTAAGGGAGAAAACTACTGGCGTTTTAACCCCCAGGAGAACTGGGTGGACATGAGTTATGCTCGCACCATGTTAGACTGGAGAGGAATCCCCAATGACATTGACGCTGCTTTCCAGGATCGCTATGGTGAGAAAAAGCCTCAAAAGGACGTCTCAGAAGAATATGACATAACTACGACAATGACTATAATCTGTAGTTAAAGTGAAAGTCTGGTTCCCTAGTCAGGAAAGATCCTGCAGGATATGACGGATGATATTGATCAGCCATCTGAAATCACTATTCATGCTATTCATGTGCTGTAAAGATTATAAGCAGGCGTAGATGGTAGATCTGATAGGACATTCTAGATTGGGTTTCAGATGCTGGAAAGGCAGTGATATCTTCCGAGAAATTTGGAAGGTGAATGAAAATAAAGCATGTGCCGAGGGATGTAGTATAAAGGTAGACCAAGAACTGGTCCTTGGGGAAGTCCAGTTAGAAGTCAGAGGTCAGTACCTATCAAAACTGGTCCAAGGAAGGAACAGTGGTGAACCGGCGATAGGGTCATGGGTGACCAAGGATCATTGATGCACGTGGGGAGTGAAGGCTGGACCGTGTGATCCGATCCAACAGACGAGCTACTGTTGCTCAAATTGCTGAAGAAGTTAGAAGTCAGAATACACAGTGCATGACGGGTCAGGGCTGTTTTAGCAGCAAAAGGGGGGTCAACACAATATTAGGCACAATCTGAACTTCTTTGTGTGACATGGTAGGATTGTTTGTCTAGGGTTAGTGTGGGCAAGTTTCCAAACCATCAGCTGTCAATAAAGCAAGAAAGAGTCTACTGATTCCTTCATATTTACTGAATAATATGCTTTCAAACAAGTAATTAACCATGTTGTTATAGAAAAATAATCAACAATGGGATAGAGTGGATTGTTTTCTAATAACACCTTGTTCTAGACTGTTTATTCCTCTTACAGTACAGCATGTTGAAAAAGCTACCAACTACATTTTACTCATATGTTGTAGAACAACAACAACAACTGTTATGTAGTGAGATGTGAAGATTTATTAATGATACCATTCTCTCAAAATGTCCTGTTTTGCTTTTTCAGGTTTTGCCCATTTCCTGAAAGGCAGACAGTATTGGAAGTTTGACCCAGTGGATGTCAGGGCTCTAAAGGAATACCCCCGCAGCATCGGCATGGACTTCTTCAATTGCCCCGATTACAAATAACTCTAAACCTCCACCTCAAACAGAGTTTGAGCAACTGATCTTGGTTCTTGGTCGCCCGTATTTCACCCTCAGACATGTTGTATGCTATGGGGTTCTTCCCTTACCCCAAGTACAACAATACATATACCCTCATCACCAGGCAGGTTGGATCGAATGACTCCGATGAAGATTTCCAGCCACACGACCTTGACACTTCTCAGGAAAAGCATGTACGCCTTGCCTTTCCTCAATTCTTTATTGTTTCTGCTCTCCTACGCAGAATATGTTTATTTATTATCTGTATATTTTGCCATCATCTTCAGTATTGTAGTTACTGCGAACTAAACATCTACGTTTCTTTGTGAAGTGTTTTTTTCTTTTATTTTTACACACAAAGGTGCTACAGTAACACACAGGGAAGGCTTCCTGTACCTCAGATGTGAAATTTTTTATCCAAAGAAATCAGCTCAGGTGTGTCATTAAGGGCTGAGGTAGGAGAAACATGAGTCTGTCGAAGGCAAACTTGACATATATGCGTAATTCTTTACGGTTTGTAACTTTCAGAAAGACTGATACTTACACTGAGTACGATAAGATCGAACACCAGCGACATAAAGTGGGATCATTTGTTCCTGCGAGCAAGTTTGCTGTTTTCTTTTTCACCTCAGCAGGCACGATCTCACAGACACCATGGCCACACACCCAGGTTTTTCTTTATTGCAGTTTTATTTTAATGAATTAAAAAACGACATATACTTCATCCATCCATAGCTACATTTTATGTAAAAAAAAACAAAAAAACAACTTTCACGTATGTTACAAAGTCTTTTCTCCACTTCCTTACTTTCTTTATTTTTACTGAGCATCTGGACAATGCAGATCCTGAAGACTTTGCCATGGCAGAAAACCTATTGTTAGAAAGCACTGACCACTGACACTGGAAACTCCTGCCATAAATGTTACATAAACATTGCAGAAAACTTCACCATGTCAAAAAATAAATGTTTTTCATTCTTAAAGAAAAACAATCTGTTCATTATTAGTGTTTGATCCTCCATACTCATATATATATATATATATATATATATATATATATATATATATACTCATATATATATATATATATATATATATATATATAGATAGATAGATAGATAGATATAGATATAGATATGAAGTGGCTGTACTATAGAAACCGTGAAATGAACTAAAACCAGCCAATCAGCATCAAGTATTTTCCACGGCCATGGTATTTCACCTTCCGTCCTGATTATGTCACATGTGAATACTGTATCGTCGCATGGTGCAGTGCAGGCCACTGATGCTTCCGGGTCAGTCAACGTCGCCTTGTTTGAAACGACTATTTTTATTTACACAGCTCAGGAAGTGACCTGTGTGCTAAACCGGACGCAGAAGCACTGGTAATGTATTAGCGAACTTATAACAGGAACAGCAGTGTATCACTCAATGTATCGTTTTAATATAACCTCTCATTTAATCTGTCTTCTTATCTTCTACAGTAATCCTATGTAAATAGATCTGTACAAAGAATTGTATTATATCATTGCTCTAATAAACATTTCTTTATGTCCAGTTGTTCTGTCTCGCCTCGTCTCGTCATTGATACCCCATCGGGAAATGTTGTGTTATTTAAGCCTCAGTGTAACTGTTTGATAGTAATTGTTTTTATTCTGATCATTTCAGCCGTCTTGAAACAGCGAAGCATGAAGTGTTTACATTCTGAAGCAGAATCAGTGTATTTCCTTCTTTATTCACTTGATGGTCTGCTTCTAATAGATTTCAGTGACACTGTGTAAATGTGATCCAGCTGTTTCCGTGTGATGCTCGAGTTTGTTTTCTTCAGCATTTACACATTTAGACGTACTTGACGGAATCTGTTAATGAAGTGCATCTGCAACAGCCTTTGTGCCTATAAATAAGCAGATCATGAGCATGACAATAAATACTACTACTGACCATAACTATTATTAAAAATATTTATATACACCGATCAGGCATAACATTATGAGCACTGAC
This sequence comes from Hemibagrus wyckioides, assembly GCF_019097595.1. NCBI lineage: Eukaryota > Metazoa > Chordata > Actinopteri > Siluriformes > Bagridae > Hemibagrus > Hemibagrus wyckioides. The sequence continues at coordinate 3,706,531 of NC_080727.1, forward strand.
AGGTGAAGTGAATAAGACTGATGATCTCCTCATCATGGCACCTGTTAGTGGGTGGGATATATTAGGCAGCAGGTGAACATTTTGTCAAAGTTGATGTTAGAAGCAGGAAAAATGGACAAGCGTAAGGATTTGAGCGAGTTTGATGAAGGGCCAAATTGTGATGGCTAGACCACTGGATCAGAGCATCTCCAAAACTGCAGCTCTTAAGGGGTGTTCCCGGTCTGCAGTGGTCAGAATCTATCAAAAGTGGTCCAAGGAAGTAACAGTGGTGACAGGGTCATGGGTGTCCAAGGCTCATTGATGCACGTGGGGAGCGAAGTCTGGTCCGTGTGATCCGATCCAACAGACGAGCTACTGTTGCTCAAATTGCTGAAGACGTTAATGCTGGTTCTGATAGGAAGGGGTCAGAATACACAGTGCAGGACGGGTCAGGGCTGTTTTGGCAGCAAAAGGGGGACCAACAGAATATTAGACAGGAGGTCATAATGTTATGCCTGATCAGTGTACATTCTATTTATTATTAGTTATTAGCCTAAATCTCAATAAATGAAAAATAAAACGATTGGCAATGATGCTTTTAATTAAAATATTGTTCTTTGAATAGAAAGTTCTGGAATAAAAAGCTCTAAAGCTTCAGAAACTAGCCAAAATATGGTTTAGAGTCACATATTTGAATCGCTGTATCATGTTCGTGAAATTAATCCATACCGAGGCAGGCTGTGGAATTTATTTCACATTTAAAGTGTTTGAAAAAGAGATCCCTGCTTTAGTAAAAAAAGACACATCAAGGTCTTCGCAGGCTTTAGGTTATCACATGGATTGAAAGCATCATGTGCTGGCTAGAAAAGGGATCAACTTCAGGCCACTTCAGGATTTTCTGCCTCAAGCGCTTAAAGTAAATCTTATTTAAAAACGCAGGTAAGTGCCAGATGACAATATCCTCGGGGACGGCTGAGGCCATTCCTCTAGTTCACAGCCTGGAATTGTTCGATGTTAGTTACAGTAATACACAGGACCAAGTTTAGTTTAGGCCATAAAACAGATGCTCTTGTTTTAAAAAGAATGCTCTGTACGCAGTTTAGGAACTGGCCTTTTGCCTATTTAGCTTCTGATCCGAAGCGAATTTGCGAATTTGATCCCTAACACAGCAGGTTTGTCAAATAAAACAGACATACATAAGACAATAATGCCTTAAAAACATTCTTTTAAGCAGATAATTCGTCTTGGATATCAGATTTGTTAGCATTAAGCTCAATTTGTAGTTTTTCCGAAAATATCTGATGGAGATTTACATTTGCTTTCTCTCACAAAATAGGCTCACTGACTTTAAACGGATACAGAAATTGTTCAAATGTTAACCTGAAACATGTAAGAGCTAAGCTAAAACAGCAGACTGGCTAAAAAAAGGCAACTGCTAATCAAAAGCTAAGCGGTTGCTGTTGTATATTTTGGAGGGGAAAAAATATAAATATAAAAATGTGTTCTCCTGTGGGAAATGTGAGCTAGTTTACCAGCCCTAGCTCGCTGACTTTGGTCCTGCTAACAAACTTCGGTTTTTATGCATTTTTTTGATAAAACATTAGCTATTAGCAGGAAAATCAAGTCATACAGAACCAAGTCTCAGATATTAATAACACATGTTGTGTTTTCCTGGGAGAAATTACTAGCCCTAGCTAGCTAACTAAGGTCATGCTAACAAACTCCAGGTTTTTCTGCTCTATTTTGAAAAACATTAGCTAGGAAAATCAAGTCATACAGAACCAAGACTTAGATATTCATCATCCATGTTGTGTTTTCCTGTGGGAAATGTAAGTTAATTTACTAGCCCTAGCTATCTATCTTAGTTCATGCTAACATGCTTTTATTTCTTACGGTATATTCTGACAAGATTAGCTACTCGGTGATCTCCTTTTTTCGTGGTATTTTTATGTGTAGGTGTTTCTAGACCATTCTAGTAGACCTATTCTTGTGCATTAGGAGCGTTAAAACCAACAATTCTCTCAACAGTTTTTCTCTCCTTGCTAATAGTCAGTAGCCGTGTGCTAAATTGAAGGTTAGCTGGTCATTCGGTCCCAGACAAAACAAACTAAAGCAGGCATGACCTAAACATTTTTGTTTTTTTAATCGCTCATAGACACAACAGTGGACGCTTTACTACTTTTTGTGCTTATTTTCCGGGTTTAATGAGTGATGGAACCCAGTACCTACTATAAGAACAGTTATCTTGCTAATTAAAATGATATTTAAATAAATATGATAAAAATGACGTCACAATCTGTATCAGAGGTAACTAAAGGGTAGCTTTAAACCCGATTTTGATTGGTTAATTTAGTTTAATCCTGTTTTTGCTCTGTAGCCGATGTTCATTTGACGTCTTTTGTGCTTCAAAACGGAATCGTAATGATTCCATTGACCACATCAATGACATTTGACACATATATGATGTTAACCGTCCGCAAATAAGCATGAGGGACTGTAATAAACTATCTTTTTCCCATATTATCTACATCTTTGTCCTTCACAGCTGAACTGAACGGCGAAAATGATTTTAGCGCCTCAGGAGTACAAGGCCGTGTCTTCAGACTGGAACAAGCCCACGCCGGTCCTGACACATACACATACTCAAGCTTGACCCTATAAACCCCTGCATTTTACACCTGAACCACTGACACATATTTCTCAAGCTTTTCCCACCGTAACGCTGAGCAGAAATAGAAGAAGAAGAAGAACTAAGGGCAAAAAGCCTTTATTATCGCCACACATACATTACAGCAAAGTGGAATTCTTTTCTTCAGATATCCCAGCTGAGGAAGTTGGGGTCAGAACTATGATATAGCACCCCTGGAGCAGGGAGGGTTAAGGGCCTTGATCAATTGCCCAACAGTGGAGCTTGGTGGCACTGAGCCTTGAACCCTGATCACCTTAACCACTTGAACCACCACTGCCCCCCCCCTTTTTTTTCAAGATAGAAAAATAGAGAAAGCAGGTCAAGGTCAAGCAGAATGTTGGAGGGATTCCAAACAGAGTAGAGTGAGAATAAACCTGTTATTAGTTCAGGCTTTTCCGTAAATGATCCTGAATCAAACGTCCGGCTCATCCCCCTCTCGTTGGGGGATCCCATGCAGATTGTTTCCTCCTCTTCAGATTACTTAACTCTTAGTTTCTTAACAGAACCTTTGATCCCCTACGGAGCATCACGATCGGCACATTACGCATCACGCTTGTGTAAAATCCAGCTGCACGTCCAGATGTCCCAGGCACATCTGCATTGTGGTAACGCTTTGGAACTTTCTGCTGAGGTCAGCGTTAGTCATGGCCCGATTGTTGCAGCGTTCTCCAGTTCAGAAAGCCAGCACCAGATGTCAGGGGAGAAAAAAGAACGGATTCAGATATGACCCATAAAATCCTTTTACTTTATAGCTTACATGTTAAGTCTCATGAAAGCAAGCCATGCTGATTAAATTAGTCTTGAGCTCGGCATCATCAAAGGGTCTGTTACATTTTCTTCAGTCCTACATGAATTCATTTAAAAATAATAATAATATCACATTCTTCTGTGATACCTGTATTGCTGGACACTGATGTGGCCCCAGTGCAGGGCAGGAAGTCATGCTGATCAAGCAGGTCAAGCACTTTAATTACTGTTCATATCAAATGTCAGTGTGATCTTGGCAGGGTTGCTGATGCCAGATGTTTGAGTGTTTCAGAAACTGCTGAACTCCTGGAATGTTCACTTACAACAGTCTCTATAGTTTATACAGAATTGTCAGAAAAACAATGCCGGAGGAAACGGCTTGTTGATGAGAAATCCGATGGGACTGCCGGGAAAGCTACAGTGATATAAACCAGCACTCTTTACAACCGTGGTGAGCTGAAAAGCCTCTCAGAACAGATAACACCTTGAAACGTTGAGGTGGATGAGATAGAATAGCAGAAGGATGCTAGACAGTCTAGAAACTAGACAGTCCAGGATTGAATAAAGACCCAGGTGACCATAGATAGATTAAAACTTCTCATTTCAACACTGAAGAAAAGTCTGTATGTCTACAACTCGAATGTTTTTCAGTATATTTTAAGCCTGGACTCCGTATATGACTGCGTAATTGTTTCATATCAGAGCTGAATTAAATCCAGACATGAAATCCTTACGACGTCTGGCACACCCTTCATCGCTCATTATAACACCAATTACACAGACTAAAGCATAATGAGAATATTTCATCTCTCAGAGCCAGTGATGAATGAGGGACTTTCAGGGTCTTAATCTGCTTCCAGTTTCCATTCACATTAAAGTAGCTGGTGGAAAATCTGCTTGTTTACCGGAGGCTTGAGAAGACTGAATGCTTAAAGAGACAGACTGGATTTTTTGGTTGTTGTTGTATTTTACTGTAATGAGAAATCATAATGATTTTTTATGTCGATGAAGAATGAAGGGAATTTGTTTGGTTTGTTTTACCTTTTACCTTGTTTAAAGTTATTTAATGTTATAGAACGTGTGAACAGCTATAAAGCCGTTCTCTCACCATTTCTCTTCCTGTTAAAGCAGTCCTGAAGTTTGTCCCTTTCCCAGATTTACCACTGAGACTCCTTCTAAAAAGGTTTATTAAAAATCTCACCATATCAACAACTGCACATCTTTGAACCCGGGTTATGTCATAAAACAACGAGAGCATTGATATGAAGCTGTGAAAATAAATGACCATCTTCTGACCAAACAAATTTGTGAAATCAAAGATGGCTGGGAACCTCATATAACATAATCTAGGATGTGTGTAATGGACACATTCTTTAGAAGAGATGATACTTGACAAGTATTAAAAAAGGAAGAGTCAGCATATTAGTAATAGTTTATTTTATTTAAAAAAAAAAAAAAAAAAAGAAAAAGAAAAGAAGCAAGTCAAATACACAGTACACCATAGCACAAAGTGAGAAATGTCCCAGTGATGAGAGGCAGATCCATCGGCTCTGATGCCCAAGCTTATCGAGTGGTGGATCGTAACCTTCCCTCTCTCTACCAGGCTGGGGCCGTGTTGGCGAGTCGCCGCATGCGCCTGGGAACACAATAAAAGCTGTTTAGTGACCAGCAGCTATTAAAAAGAATATCAGTACTCTATATACACCGACCAGGCATAACATTATGACCACCTGCCTAATATTCTGTTGGTCCCCCTTTTGCTGCTAAAACAGCCCTGACCCGTCCTGCACTGTGTATTCTGACCCCTTTCTATCAGAACCAGCATTAACTTCTTCAGCAATTAGAGCAACAGTAGCTCGTCTAATGGACCAGATCATACACGTGCATCAATGAGCCTTGGCCGTCCATGACCCTGTCTCCGGTTCACCACTGTTCCTTCCTTGGACCACTTTTGATAGATACTGACCACTGCAGACCGGGAACACCACACAAGAGCTGCAGTTTTGGAGATGTTCTGATCCAGTGGTCTAGCCATCACAATTTGGCCCTTCATCAAACTCGCTCAAATCCTTACGCTTGTCCATTTTTCCTGCTTCTAACACATCAACTTTGAGGACTTGTTGCCTAATATATACCACCCACTAACAGGTGCCATGATGATAATCAATCTTATTCACGGCACCTGTCAGTGGTCATAATGTTATGGCTGATCAGTGTGTAAATAGCATAACATTTTTATTGAATAATCAGCGCAGTGCAATCTCTGTATCTCACCTTGTGTTTCTGTCCTGATCTCTGATCTTCTTTTCCATCTCTGCGTCCGTCAGCGTTTCCAGCAGGGGGCACCACTGATCGGCATCGCCTGTGTTCCGAATGGCGATCTCTACCGTCGGCAATGGGTTCTCACTACGGAAAAAAACCACAAAGCGGTCACGGCAAGTCGCTACAGACGTATTAGTTCATGAGTGCATGTTGGAGGAAATGATATTTCCACTGGTCACCCTTAAGGCATAGTGGTGATGGATATCTGCAGAGATGCCTTTAAATTATTATCATTAATAATTATTATTACTTATTCAATCTCTACTTGCTATGTACATCATCATAATTTCACGGGTCATGCAGAAAATAGCAATAAACTAAAATATTTCATTAACTTTAGCACATGCAGTGGAGATATGACTTGCTCAACCAAACCTCTGTGTGTTAGTCTATTTCAAATAAATTAACTATATATATATATATATATATCTTATCATTAGCTATAAAAAAAAAGATCCACCATTTTGCACTGGTGTCCTGCTAAAAAGCAATTTACTGTACGCTCGTTGCATAGAAAAACCTTTAGGAACGAGCCCTGTAAAAGTTCAAAGTCAAAAAAAGAAGAGATGAGGGTACTCAGCTTCCCAGGGCATGAAGGTGGAAGTGGGGGTAAACGTGGGGGTAAGGAGGGAGAGAAGTTCAAGAAATTTTGAAGTATATTGACCTGAAATCAGACCTATTGGAACAGACAGTGGGAGAAGCAAACAATTAGAAGATTATAGCAAAGCAAAAAGCAATGATGATGTTAAAATAGATGTTAAGACGCATCCACTTGAGAACCTTTTCGTCACAAAATTTTCCCCCTTAATGAAAACGGCGTGCGCCGATAACGCGTCGGCTCTCAAATGGATACGTCCCACGCATTGTTTTACATGAAGTTAATATTAATGAAAATAAGCCAAAGCCAATATACTAAATCATTACATCACATGTTTTTTCTTCTGGTGTTTTATCTCTACTGAGCAACAGAAACTAAACATACAGCATACAAATAAATAAAACAGAACAAAACAAATCTCTCCAAGGCACTTGGTGTGAACGGCCCAAAAAAAGAAAGCAAAAGCAATGTGATGGTGCATGCAGAATGTTATCGTACTGATAACACGCTATTAAAATAATCAGCTGTGAAGGGAAAGGAAACAAATTATATATATATAAATATAAATTTGATAAGAGTTAGTGAACTAGCTGTAGCGTTCACACTGGAATGGAAAACGTATAGAATGAGCCTGCTTTGTGTGCTATGGCTGCAACGATTAGCTATAATTATCGAGTGGAGACAATACACCGATCAGGCATAACATTATGACCACTTGCCTAATATTGTGTCGGTCCCCCTTTTGCTGCCAAAACAGCCCTGACCTGTCGAGGCATGGACTCCACTAGATCTCTGAAGGTGTGCTGTGGTATCTGGCACCAAGATGTTAGCAGCCGATCCTTTACGTCCAGTAACTTAAAGGACACTTGATAGATACTGACCACTGCAGACCGGGAACACCCCACAAGAGCTGCAGTTTTCCAGTGGTCTAGCCATCACAATTTGGCCCTTTGTCAAACTCTGTAAGATCCTTAAGCTTGTCCACTTTTCCTGCTTCTAACACATCAACTTTGAGGATAAAAATGTTCGCTTGCTGCCTAATATATCCCACCCACTAACAGGTGCCATGATGAGATGATCATCAGTCTTATTCACGGCACCTCTCAGTGGTCATAATGTTATGCCTGATCGGTGTTAAGATTAACTTTAAGATCCCTGCTCACAAGTCAGATGCTGATTTAGTACAACTGAATTTATTTTTGGTCATTATTTAAATCTTGTCCAATTCTTTATATGATTCAGAATAGCGTGCTCTGGTACCACCATGAGAAACAAGGTGACACTGTGTAACGTAAGCATAATGTACGATGCTGCGTTAAATAACAGACGACAGTGATGTAGACGTCTTTCTCGACTAACGATTGAAAAAATTAAAGCAAACTGCTCGGTGAAAATACCAAACTACGGCATAAAACTAATTGTTTTGTTGCAGCCATAACGTGTAATAACAAAGAAAACTGTCCTGTTTACGATGCACTGTAAACAGGACACGTGTGTGTGTGTGCAGTCTGTAGGGTTAATAAACAATTCTGGACACTAACAAACAGAGGCACAACAAAATAATCAGTTCTGAGTCCGTGTTGATGCGAAGATGTCTGCTGTATTAAACCTAGTTGTTTTTGCATCACGGCTAAAAATATCGAGTAGCAGCACAGGCATGTCGAATAAAACCAGATGTGCGTTAAGGAAGGATTTTTGTCATCTTGTTAACGTAGAGTCCTTGTTTTATAATCACTTCCTAGCAGTGCATCACGTCATGACAAAATGACATGAAATAGGAAAGAACAAAACCCCAAAATGCTTTTATTTTAAACCTCACGCAACCATTATGTCACGTTCGATTATTTCCCTATAAAAGTTTCAAATGGAATCAATTATGTCGTGCTGCCTTGGCGAGTCTTATAATCTCTATTAAATCATAATGCAGCATATTAAAAACAACAATTTCTGCTCACAATGAGGTTTTGTCTATAGGCTGGGAGTTAAATGAACCATTCCCACAGAACTGGAAGAGAGAAAAACCACAGACATGAAAGATCTTCCTTTCCATTCTACATCTGTGTATTCCAGGCTTAAAGAGGGCATCGGTATAGTTTACATGGAAATAAATACACATTTAATTTGCCTTCTAAAATTTCTGCGAGAAGGAGAGGCCGTTCTGGTGAGGTCTGGGCATCGTTAGCAGCTCAGCTATTATCTGAGCCATTAAAAAAAAGAAGAAGAAGAAGCATTAGTGCTTAACTGGTGACTGAAAGAATGATGAGTGGAAGCAGCTACACTCGAAACCCTTCCTTCTCTAATCAGTGAATGTTTTTTGACTCCAAATAAGCGTCTAAACATCTCGATCATTACAGCTGCTTCCTCTGCACAGCTAAGAGGTTTTATGTGGTTTAATTCACAGACCTGCTGACCTAGAGGAGGAAAATGTGTGGTCCAGCTGTACGGTTTCACTACAGTACATATAGAACTCAAAACATTCTGTATTTACACTCTATTGCCAAAAGTTTTGGGACACCCTTCCCGAATCACTGAATTCAGGTGTTGTTTTTCAGGGGTTGGTCTCGGCCCTTTAGTTCCAGTGAAAGGAACTCTTAATGCTTCAGCTTCATACCAAGACATTTTGGACAATTTCATGCCCCCAACTTTGTGGGAACAGTTTGGGGATGATCCCTTCCTGTTCCAACATGACTGCACACCAGTGCACAAAGCAAGGTCCATAAAGACATGGATGAGTGAGTTTGCTGTGGAGGAACTTGACCGACCTGACCTCAGCCCAAAAGAATAACTTTGGGGTGAATTAGCCACGTTGGAACAGGAAGGGGTCATCCCCAAACTGTTTCCACAAAGTTGGGAGCATGAAATTGTCCAAAATGTCTTGGTATGAAGCTGAAGCATTAAGAGTTCCTTTCACTGGAACTAAGGAGCCGAGCCCAAACCCTGAATTCAATTATTTGGACGGGTGTCGCAAAACTTTTGGCAATATAGTGTATCTTAACAAAAAGTGAGGGCAAGTCAGCACATCTTTCAAAAATAATAATAATAATAATAATAATAGTAATAATAATAAGACAACAGCACAAAAAAAAAAAGACATATGAGATGGGGATGTGGGCGGAGCTTCTAGAGCTGAGAATTATTATCGAAAATCATTCCAGATTCATATATCGATCGATTTGTCTGCTGTTTTTATTTGTTTCTCGACAGATTTTTTGCGTGATAGCTGTGTGCTCCAAACGTTAAAACGTCATGCTCCTACACTGTCAAGGTTGGCAAGTCCGAATTAAATAGCCAATGACTGAAGAGTCAAACCTGAGTGTCTGTATGAAATAAAGCTTCAGGTACACAGCATGTTTTATTCACCCTGTGTAATGTAATTTTGTGAGCTTGCTACACGGTATCACCCTCAGTGAGATGCTCTATTACGTCTATATTTCTAGAACTAGGTATTGTATACGTGAGTGACTGTGTGTCTCACCTGAAGGCGTACGTCCTCTGATGCCAGCTGAGCTGGCCGCGGATGCTGTAGGCGATGGTGGTGACGAACTCTCCTCCGAGGCCGAGCTCAGAGCACAGCTTCAGCGCAAACGTTTCTGGAGAGTTCTCCTTCTCGGACATGTCCCACTCAAACTGGTCCACCAAGGAAATGTTTCCCACGTGGATGTTCAGCTAGCAATGCAAACATGTGCAGTATGTGACTGTGTATATTTAAATAAGTTCTCCACAGCCAGGTATAGGTGTACACGTATCTATATATCTAAACATCTGTGTTATGTGTATGCCTGTAAAAGTTAATCATGTTTGATTTGCTCCCCGTTTTTAGTGTGTGTTGTACTGATGACCTACCTTGATGATGACTCTCTGATCGGTCTGTTCGTCCAGGATGCTGTCGGTAGGGTAGGACTCTATCTGCTGCCGGATGGCGGAGGCGATGGCTGGGACGAAGGTCAGGGGGTTCAGGTCCAAATCGTCACACAGTATCTCTGCAAACATCTCTGGTGTCATCAGCTTCTCTGGAATGAAGAAGATTGAGAGGACTCAATATAATGCGCATTATGAGTACAAAGACTCAGCCATTTGCTAACCCTCTAACTGAATATTTCCACTTAACAGCGGGTGCTGGAATGTTCTGCAGAACTACCGTTCATATTCCAGGTGAAGGCGTCTCTGAGCTTCTGGCCGTCGATCTCCATATCCAATCGGATTGGAACCAGAACCTCTGCCTGTGAGGCATTTTCATGGATCACTGCTGGGTCGTGGTCATCAAAGCTGCAAAAAGAGAGAGGAGAGAAGCCGTTCAAAACACACACACACACACACACCCCAATTGTGCATTACATCATTCACATTCAAAAGCTTTAATCAGACATGGAGGTTTGGATCTCAGCAGGTAGATGTAAGATCTTTTGCCCTGTCATTACATGGCCATGCAGTCTCTGTATGAATAAAACAGAGGAGAAGAGGAGAAGATGCACACCTGACAGAATAGTCTTTAAAGTACATGGAGGAACAGGGAGCCTTCGGGTCAATGACAGTATGGATAAAAATAGACAAGCATTTGTTTTCAGACGATGTGAGGCTCAAAGCCAAAGCTAAGTCTGAGAGAGATCAATTACAATATTTATGGAGGAGAAAAAGTCAAAACTGAGTAAGCTCAAGTGCAATGTTAAGATCTTAGAAATATACTTATTGTTAAAAACACATCAGGATAAAAATAGCCATCTGGCCGAGTAAAGAACAGTTGTATTTTTTCAGATGTGCACTGAAATCATCACCATGTGGGGGTAGAAGAGAAAGCTGAGTCATCCTTTAGAAAGAGTTGCATCTAGAAAAGAGCACTAATATTTTTAAAGCATCAGCAGAAACTGATAAACAACATGCCCTTTGTGACAAGATCCTGGAGCGAGCACAACCAAGACAAGCTGCTGATCGTGTCTGGACTGTCAGCCTAACATAATTCACTAAGGGTGGACTCTGCGACACGGTCAGAAACTCGGATCCAGCCCTACTGATATCACCACTACAGTCTCCTAAGACCATGGTTGATATTGAGTCCTTGCTGAAAAATGACTTATTACTGTTTAATACAAACATTTACATTTCTGGCATTTGGCAGATGCTCTTATCCAGAGCGACTTACAGTTACAGGGTTAAGGGCCTTGCTCAGGGGCCCAGCAGCAAGGGATTTAAACTGACGACCTTCCAATGAGTAGTATAACACCCTAACCACTAAGCTACCACATCCCCAAACATAACATAAGAACACAGGACCCATAATACAGAACTAAGCCCAAATAATTCAATAGAGCTTTTGTAATGTTCTCCACCACCACCACTAGGAAAGTCTTCAGTATGAAGCTTTTTGTAGTCGTAACAGGAACATGTCTCACCACAGAGGGAAGGTCCTTTTCTTGTCACGTCCCATACGGTTTCGGTTGATCGTGGTGGAGCAAGGCACAGCGTCCAGGTGGTGGGAACTGTTGGGGAGTGTGGGGACCCACTGACTGTTTCTCTTGGCCTTCTGCTCCCTGATAATGGCAGAGAAAATGACAAAGAACGTGTTTATTTTTCAATAGCAATGTTGAGATAAAACACGTATGTTATGCTTAATATTTCCTGCTTCTTTTACCTGAGGTAGGCTGGAGGTTCTGTGCTGATGGACACTGCCTTGTACTTCTCATCGTTGCCCTCGAAGATCTCTTCACACTCAGACGCCTTCAGCAGAGTCACACTGGTGGCTAAAGTTGTGTAACCATGATCTAACACAAAATAAAACACTGCACAAACTGCTGTCCAGAAGCAGGACTAAAAGCGCTTACTGGATAATGAGCATGCACTAGTGAGACTCGTAGGTCCATCTATCTTCTGTTGAACGGATATCAGATTTAAAACCAAAATTTCTTTTTTTCCCCATATTAATTCATTAGAATCTAGTGGATTGAAGCTGCATGTTTTGCAAAACTCAATCTTTCACTTTGTTGATGTGTGAAAGCTATGTCTTTTGAACAGAAGATAGATTGTTTACAACTGCTTTCTGGACTCTAAGTTATAAGTATATGTTTAAATTGTGCAAGATGCCATGATAAAGGGTAGCGAATCACTTACCGTGTGACGATGCTGCAATCTTTTTCCTCTCCTCTACTGAAGCGAGTCGGCGCCACAATGACGGGTATCTTTTGTACAGCGATCCTCTGAACATACGCAGATAATTTCCAACCTAGAGAAAGCAGGACATGTGACATGAAATGGTTAAGTCCTTTTATTGTCATGTACAGTCATATTACACCAGATACTTACACCAGGTTAAACAAGCTAAGGACTGTTGAACAGGCACCAATGAGGACAAGCCAATTGGAAACAATCTGAACAAGGAAACGATGCAGCGGCGCTTTAATCCTTTAGTCTGTTTAGTGCTTGCACCTCCGTGTTGGTGCACTCTGCTCAAACAGATCAGCTTCCAAAGCTCATCCTCATCATATCATAGATACATTACCAAAAGTTTTGGGACACTCTCCAAATCATGGAATTCATCCCAAAGGTGTTCTATCGGGTTGAGGTCAGGCCAGTCAAGATCCTCCACACCCGACTCCCTCATCTTTATGGACCTTGCTTTGTGCACTGATGCGCAGTCATGTTGGAACAGGAAGCGGTCATCCCCAAACTGTTCCCACAAAGTTGGGAGCATGAAATTGTCCAAAATGTCTTGGTATGAAGCTGAAGCATTAAGAGTTCCTTTCACTGGAACTAAGAGGCCGAGCCCAACCCCTGAGTTCAATGATTTGGAGGGGTGTCCCAAAACTTTTGCCAATATAGCTAATATCTGCAATAACTGCATTGCATTCTGGGACACAGAGTCCAACATATACACCAGCGTCTCCATGATTTCTTTATCAGGTTTCTCTTAAATATGTTTTGTGAACATTACTGGACAGTAATGTGTGATAAACCCCAGTCAGTTTTACAGAGCTAACAACAAAACCCGCTACATTCCCCTGAACTGTCCCCCGTGTGACGTCACCGTGGGACACAACCGGCATCTTCTTTACAGGAATAACAATTACTGCACCAATCAATGGATTATCACCAAAAACGCTTGACACATCAGAATTATTTCAATATAAACATATTTAATGTGTCTCAGAATAGGACTTTTCTTTAAATAATAAGGGCCTTGGAACAGAATAGCAGCAGACTACATACGAGGATTTTTGTCTTTGGAGCCATTTCGCATTAAATAGCACACAGATCAATTAGTACACATCATATAACAACACGATTTGGTCATGTGTATGAAAATAAACCCCAAAACAATACCATCTAACTGTATAATTCTTTAAATAAATCCCCTGTTTCTCATATCCATTCATTGTGGAGGCTACATCCTAACTAGCATGCTAGCTAGCTAAGCATCAACACACTCACAATAACGAGACGTTCTCCGTCTAAACCGGTCACTACAACGATTATTCATTCAAACACGTGCATTCGGGAGTTTAGTTCACAAACGAAACGCGTACCTCTGAACCTATCATGTAAAAATCGCCATCTTCTTCGAGTTGAAATTTTATCGGCTTTTGGCCGAATGTTTTACTCAACGCCATCTTTAGCGGACACAATACAGTACACTGCGCATGCGCCGTACGAAGGAACGGAAACGCTAGGAGCACTGCTATCGAGCACGGGCACTATCGACAATATCGATTTATTATTTTTTAACGAATTACGGTTAACGATAACGATATAAATAAACGGATCGTGACAAAAACATATAAATGTTATTTATCTTTTAAAACGTCTTCCACTACAATGCGCGTGCTTCTTATAGATAAATAATTAAAAACATTAACGAAACCTAATACATTATATAGCACTATAACTACACCATAACTACACAAAATATAGTGCAATCATGAAAATATATCAAAAAATGTGTTATTTTTGCGTTAATTTTCTGAATCCATTTTACATTTCATGCCTTAAACATACAGTACATCGCCAAAAGTATTGGATCATTGAATATAGGTGTTGTTTTTCAGGGGTTGGTCTCGGCCCCTTAGTTCCAGTAAAAGGAACTGTTAATGCTTCAGCTTCATACCAAGACATTTTGGACAATTTCATGCTTTGTGGGAACAGTTTGGGGATGACCCCTTCCTGGTCTAACATGACTGCACACCAGTGCACAAAGAAAGGTCCATAAAGACATGGATGAGTGAGTTTGGTATGGAGGAACTTGACTGGCCTGCACAGAGTCCTGACCTCAACCCCACAGAACACCTCTGGGATGAATTAGAGTGGAGACTGTGATCTAGACCTTCTCGTCTCCCAACATCAGTGCCTGACCTCACAAATGCGCTTCTAGAGGAACGGTCAGAAATTCCCATAAACACACTCCTAAACCTTGTGGAAAGCCTTCCCAGAAGAGTTGAAGCTGTTACAGCTGCAAAGGGTGGGACAACTCCATATTACATTCATGTGCGTGTAAAGGCAGACGTCCCAAAACTTTTGTCAAAACAGTGTACTTTTCTACATTATGTAGATTATGAAAAATGATCAAAACCACCCTTAGATTTATACAAACTAGTCTGAACTAAGGTTTAATCAACAGACCCTGAACTTATGGATCTATATATATCTATCTATATATATATATATATATATATATATATATATATATATATATATATATATACATACACTATATTGCCAAAAGTATTCGCTCACCCATCCAAATAATCAGAATCAGGTGTTCCAATCACTTCCATGGCCACAGGTGTATAAAATCAAGCACCTAGGCATGCAGACTGTTTTTACAAACATTTGTGAAAGAATGGGTCGCTCTCAGGAGCTCAGTGAATTCCAGCGTGGAACTGTCATAGGATGCCACCTGTGCAACAAATCCAGTCATGAAATTTCCTCGCTCCTAAATATTCCACAGTCAACTGTCAGCTGTATTATAAGAACGTGGAAGTGTTTGGGAACGACAGCAACTCAGCCACGAAGTGGTAGGCCACGTAAACTGACGGAGCGGGGTCAGCGGATGCTGAGGCGCATAGTGCGAAGAGGTCGCCAACTTTCTGCAGAGTCAATCGCTACAGACCTCCAAACTTCATGTGGCCTTCAGATTAGCTCAAGAACAGCGCGCAGAGAGCTTCATGGAATGGGTTTCCATGGCCGAGCAGCTGCATCCAAGCCATACATCACCAAGTGCAATGCAAAGCGTCGGATGCAGTGGTGTAAAGCACGCCGCCACTGGACTCTAGAGCAGTGGAGACGCGTTCTCTGGAGTGACGAATCGCGCTTCTCCATCTGGCAATCTGATGGACGAGTCTGGGTTTGGCGGTTGCCAGGAGAACGGTACTTGTCTGACTGCATTGTGCCAAGTGTAAAGTTTGGTGGAGGGGGGATTATGGTGTGGGGTTGTTTTTCAGGAGCTGGGCTTGGCCCCTTAGTTCCAGTGAAAGGAACTCTGAATGCTTCAGCATACCAAGACATTTTGGACAATTCCATGCTCTGTTCCAACTTTGTGGGAACAGTTTGGAGCTGGCCCCTTCCTCTTCCAACATGACTGTGCACCAGTGACCAAAGCAAGGTCCATAAAGACATGGATGACAGAGTCTGGTGTGGATGAACTTGACTGGCCTGCACAGAGTCCTGACCTCAACCCGATAGAACACCTTTGGGATGAATTAGAGCGGAGACTGAGAACCAGGCCTTCTCGTCCAACATCAGTGTGTGACCTCACAAATGCGCTTCTGGAAGAATGGTCAAAAATTCCCATAAACACACTCCTAAACCTTGTGGACAGCCTTCCCAGAAGAGTTGAAGCTGTTATAGCTGCAAAGGGTGGACCGATGTCATATTGAACCCTATGGATTAGGAATGGGATGTCACTTAAGTTCATAAGCGAGTCAAGGCAGGCGAATACTTTTGGCAATATAGTGTATATATATACCCAGATATTCATATCAGATTCTATTAAAATAGCACAGCTGAGTTCATGTAAATGGTGCAGATTTTATTTTTGCCCTTATAAATGTGATGAAGGAAGTCTTATGTCTTGGATTTCACTTCATCCCAGCTGCAGACAAAAAGGTCTTGAGAGGTTAACGCTCGTCTAAAATTACACAACAGATCAGTAAGATAAAGGAAAAGGAATGTGGATCACACAGGAGACTTTGATTTAACATGTACTGTATTCTACATGCATCATTCCATAGGAATTAATAAAAAAATTCTGTATTACTGACCAGATATGAGAATATTATTTTATTATTTATGATATTTTTGTAAAAGAGGTGAGATCTTCTGTGGGATCGAAACACAGCCTAGTCTTCACTCCCCTTGTCCATCACTGAGCCTCAGGGGTCCATGTTCCTGGCCCTGGATCACCGGTTGTTCTTCTTTTCATAGATATTAACCACTGCATATTGGGGCCGCCCAACAAGACCTGCTGCTTGGGAGATGCTCTGACCCAGTCATCTAGAAATCACAGGTCAAAGTGGCTCAGGTCCTTACGCTTGCCAATTTTTCCTGCTTGCAACACATCAGCTTTTAGAACTGACTGTTCACTTTCTGCCAAATATACACATTACATATGGAATTTTTTATTTTTTAGTGTTTGTTATTTAACTTTACAGTCATGAATTCTGTCACACCAATCCAAAAGACCAAACAAACACTGGTTAATGTTATTAAAATTATTCTTCAACTAACAAAATGTGTCTTGCTATGACTATGGGATTAGAAATCCTTTAATTAGTTCATAATGTCCAGTTATTTCCAAGTAGGAGCAGTCTCAATCCTTATACGCCTCCTAGTGGTGACGATCAGACATTACTCCTCTTCTTTCGAGAGACTTGGAAAATGATGATGAGGAGCATGGTGCTGATGAGGATTGCTAGGAGAAACATGAGGGAGATCCAGGCTCCAGGATTCAGGGCTCGTCTCACATTCACAGTCTCCTCGGGTATCAAACTGCTAATGCTTAGCATATAACCCAACGACCAGCCTAGAGCGGTGTCCCCGTCCCCAGCCTTACACACACACACACACACACACTCACAGGTTATTATTTAAACACTTATCATGAACACATTATTCAATAAAGATGTCAGAAATTGTGGAAGGAGTGAGAAATATAAATGAAGGTCCTGGGAAATTAAATTAAGGTTAAACTTGATTTAGGATGATTTTCGAAGCTGATGCTCACCAATTTCTGAAAGTAAACTCCAGGGAGGGAGTGATCGTCAAATCCGTAGCCCCTTAGCATAAGAACCTGGATGTACACAGAAACTGCGCAGTAATCCCTCAGGTACGACTTCTGTTCTGGAAAATCCTTAGACATCTAAAATAAAGAAAACATTTATTAATAGAAAAAAAATTATTTAAAAAAAATCTTTTTATCCAGCTTAGCTCTGAAAAACTAAGAACTAATTTTAAAAAATATATATATAAAAAATAAATCACTACAAAGGTGTTATATGTTATACCCTAAGTAGTGACCATTCACAGTGAATAATAAAAGTCTAATTTCACAGGGATCACAGATAAAATCGAGCTAAATATCAGAAGAGCTCTTGTGCTCCTGAACGCTCGATTCTGATTGGTCCGTTGAATTTTGTATACTTTGCATCAACATTCAAAAATTTATCGTTTTTATTCTACCGACTCATTCACAGAGGCTCGTGTGATGTCCGATCTACGTAAAGAGATCTAAAACATGTCTAATCACGGATACTGTGTTTTCTGACTCCTCCACTGTCAGAGCTAAGGAGGAAATGTTTCAGCTTTTTAGGAATGTTTAGAAAGAGTCTTCAAGATGAAGGACAAGATGGCGTGTTATGCTCAGTAGAGACAAATAACAGACTGTTATAATGTAAGAGATTACAAGAAGTTATGTGTTTCAAGGGAAAAAAGATTACGACGTATTTTAATACATTTTTAAAAAAAAATGGTATCTGATTAGAAATTGTTGTGATATAATAGAAATAAAGCACCAAGATGTGCTGCTAAAGGAAAATAATTAATGTTTTTGTGGTCTGTGATTGCCATTTACACCAATCAGGCATAACATTATGACCACCGACAGGTGAAGTGAATAAGACTGATGATCTCCTCATCATGGCACCTGTTAGTGGGTGGGATATATTAGGCAGCAAGTCAACATTTTGTCCTCAAAGTTGATGTGTTAGAAGCAGGAAAAATGGACAAGCGTAAGGATTTGAGCGAGTTTGACGAAGGGACGAATTGTGATGGCTAGACCACTGGATCAGAGCATCTCCAAAACTGCAGCTCTTGTGGGGTGTTCCCGGTCTGCAGTGGTCAGTATCTATCAAAAGTGGTCCAAGGAAGGAACAGTGTTGAACCGGAGACAGGGTCATGGACATGGGGAACAAAGGCTGACCCGTGTGATCCGATCCAACAGACGAGCTACTGTTGCTCAAATTGCTGAAGAAGTTAATGCTGGTTCTGATAGAAAGGTGTCAGAATACACAGTGCAGGACGGGTCAGGGCTGTTTTGGCAGCAAAAGGGGGACCAACAGAATATTAGGCAGGTGGTCATAATGTTACGCCTGGTTGGTGTATATACTCTGATGCACTCTGGTACCTTCACAAGGGTCAAGTTACACACAGCCTGAGCGGCCTGCCGGAGGTGACCCGGGGTTCTGATGGCAATGCCTGTGCTACCCTTCAGAAAGCTGCGTGTGTAGAAGAAAGCTGAAAACGCCTAAAAGGGAAAAGCAGAACATATCATACCTAAAAAAAATCACTGCTTACAAATACTCTAATACTGAATGTTTAACAAATTTTTAAATCACATACTGTACCATGAACCTGCCACTGATGTTGGGTTGGAAGACTCCGTCGAAGGAGCACTGCGAGAACGGACAGTTCTGGAAGGAGAAGATCTCGGTGATGTTCCCCAGACAGTGCTGGTAGTTGCCCGTGCCTTGTATGATCACGGAAGCCTGGGTGTTATATAAAGCAGGACGCTGTGATGTAACGCAAGGCGACTCAAACACTTGCTGCATGTTCAGGGTCTCACTGTGGTCTGAGGGGTAGCACGGATGGTGCACGATGCCTGTGATGTCCTGGGTCTAGAAAAAAAACAAAACAAAACAGATAAAATGACTGGAGCATCCTGGACTCTTGAAGCTGCAGTGTGTAAAGATCTTATACACTCCTGTGAGGGACAGGCCCTATAGGGCAGATGGGTATACCTGGGATTCAAACTCACAACCTTCTGACCAGTAGTCCACCAGCTTGACCACTAAACTACCACATCCCTCATCCCAATGAGATCTGTAATTACATTTTGTAATCGGTCGTTTTCTGAGTGAGACTGGAGAGTGGGATTATTATTAACATTATCAATCATTACAGTAGTTTGCAATGTCCGGCATTTGGGGTTTTACAAACTTTAGTATATAATAAAAGAGACTTTAGGTCAGGGGTGTCCAATCTTATCCGCAAAGGGCCGGTGTGGGTGCAGGTTTTCATTCCAACTGAGCAGAAGCCACGCCTGAGTCCACTGAAAGCCAAGATCTACTGATTAGCCAATTGGAATCAGGTGTAGCTTCTGCTTGGTTGGAATGGAAGCCTGCACCCACACTGGCCCTTTCTGGATAAGATTGGACACCCCTGCTTTAGGTGGTCTTCAAGATAGTATGTACCGTAAGCAGGTGGGCCAGGAGCCGGCGCAGAACCTCATTTTGTCCGTAACACAGGTAGCTGTGTGTGTACAGATAATAGTTCTGGCCGTAGAGGCGCAAAGTCATGCTGTTCTCCGAATCCTCAATTTCATCATTGCTGACAAATGTAATCTGAGTGGATGCTCCTCCTAAATCCAGTGCTCCAAAAGTGTCCCTGTCTGCATTACGCCACCGGCCTGCAAAGCCATACTGGAGGAGAAACAATATGAAAAAACCTGTTGTGACCACAAGATGGCAGTGTTTGCACACAATTGTCAGAGCAATTTCACCGATCAGGCATAACATTATGACCACCTGTCTAATATGGTGTTGGTCACCTTTTGCTGCCAAAACAGCCCTGACCCCTTGAAGCAGGGACTCCACTAGATCCCTGAAGGAGTGCTGTGATATCTGGCACCACGATGTTAGCAGCAGGTCCTTTAGGTTCTGTAAGCCTCCATGGGTCCCATCTTGCAATTTACAGGACTTAAAGAATAGGATACTTTTGATAGATACTGACCACTGCAGAGCGGGAACACCCCACAAGAGCTGCAGATTTGGAGATGCTCTGATCCAGTGGTCTAGCCATCACAATTTGGCCCTTCCTCAAACTCGCTCAAATCCTTACGCTTGTCCATTTTTCCTGCTTCTAACATCAACTTTGAGGACAAAATGTTGACTTGCTCCCTAATATATCCCACCCACTAACAGGTGCCATGATGAGGAGATCATCAGTCTTATTCACTTCACCTCTCACTGCTCATAATGTTATGCCTGATCGGTGTAGAAACAAAACAATAATACACAGGATCCACGGGAGGAATTTCTAACAATTCTAACAATTTCAGACCTTGATGAAGTTTTCTTGCAGGTAGTTGACAGTGACCCATCCGTATGCTCCCTCCTCCTTCCCACTCAAGATTCTCGCACCTTGATATTTGAAAGGA
>NC_080727.1:3732500-3817500 GCF_019097595.1 Hemibagrus wyckioides
TCACCTGCTGCCTAATATATCCCACCCACTAACAGGTACCCCTCAATGAGCTGACTACACGTATGGCACTTTTCTTTTCCTATTTTTTAAAAAAATTATTATTATAACAAAATTTTTTTGTTAATGCTTGTTTGAGGTCATAAAAGTTCTACAGAATAATGTTCTACATGTTAATATCATGGAATTGGATACCTTTTTTTCCCACAAAGCCTGCTAGAGTTTGAAAGAATCTGATCAGATACTGTTTGCTAATCTTGCAGAGTCATGGCACAGGCTATAAAAATGCCGGTGGATTAGCTATCCATTGAAATACCTCCACTGTTTAAAAGAGTGAATTGATGTGGTTGGGTTGAATCCAAAGTCTAAGCTGTTCTTGTTTGGCACGGTGTGTGTGCTGGCATGGGAGAGTGAGTTAAGCTTCCCTGCTCCGTGTATTCAGGCATCTTGATTTCCACTGCTTTTGCTCCAAAGCAATACTGACAAAGACAGATACCCTGGAATAGTGCAGTTTCCATTCCAAGCATGAGCTGGTTTACCTCCACTGGTCCATTTAACTGGGTACAGACCTTAAAGCAAGGCTGCAGCACGGGGAGTATAAAAACCAAACAGAATTTCTATTCTACTTTTAGAAGAAAAATAAAAGTATGGTCCCTTGGGGGGTTTTGTGTGTATCCTGGCTTTACTGCTAACATCCTGAGAAAAACAAAACCACAGTAAAGAATTCACAATTTTCATTTGGCTGTTTAAAATATAATATTTATTCGTCATCAATTAAACAAGATCACATTTTCTGATTACAGGTCATTCCAGAGAGTTCACCCACTTTTCTTGTGGTCTCCACCTCCCTCTTGTGGTGCTCGGTTAAAGCAAAGCTCATTAAAAGGCAGTGTTCACTAAATAATCATTACAGTGCATTGATGTGCTGTGTATGAAATGTAAATGAATTATTTTTATACAACTTCATAGTTATTTTTTTAGAGCATGTTGGTCTAGAACCTCCAGAGTTCGATTCCCGTCTCCACCCTGTGTTCGTCTGTGTTTGCATGTCTTGCCTGTGCTTCAGGTGTTTGCTCCGGGTTCTCCACTGTCCTCCTCCAGTTCTAAGACACTGTGTTTGGCTAATCTGTGTGTGTGATGAATGTGTAACCTGTCCAGAGTCCCTGGGTTAGGCTCCAGGTTCCCTGTGTAGGGTAAGCAGTACAAAAAATGGACAGATAGCTATATATGATATATATAGACAGGTCATATATAGACTGATCAGCTTAAACCTTCTATCCTGATGGGCGTGGTCTTTTAAAATAGAACCCCGCCCCCATCCTGTCTACAGGTCACATGAGTCCGCTGAACGGTTTGATGAGGAGTAAATGATGAAAATCACAGTCACCGGATCTGATCGGTCACTACACGGCACTCTGTGGTCAGCAAAACACACTAATCTTTTAGAAAAACAAGTGTACAGTTCCAGAGACTTGTAGAATCAGTGCTAAGGTACAGACTGAATCTGTCCTGTTGGCTTGTGGTAACTCAATATCTATTTTTGACCTCCAGTATCTCACAGAATTGAATCCAAGGCACACGATGCAGACAAACCTGAGAGTATATAATACATTATACAAGGCTAAACTGTGACCAATGTAACTACACTGAGTGAACTACTGTCATTATAAACAGACACACTGAATCACTTGGCTAGCTTATGCCTCAAGGTTTCCAGAATCTAAAAGCAGCATCAATGGTGCAAAAGTACTTCTATTCATCATCAAGTTCAAAGGCATGTAATATGTTTAATGAATAAATCAGGAAGGGTGTGCTTTAGATGCGTTTCCTTCCCTCGTAGGTTCCCTTCATCAGTCTCCGGATGCAGAGGTGCTGGAGAGATCCTCGTCTTGGTAGCACATCCGCCACACGAAGATGCACTGGTAGTTCCAGAACAGCAGAAGCCCCATGACAGCCAGAGCCAGCACAGCAAAGAAAGCCACAATTAAAAGCTTTCTGGAGCAAATGGAACGGTGCGTCGCGTGATCGGTGTGGACCGCATGTTCCACATCAGGCTCAGGCCCCAAATAATTCTGCAGGCACTTTTTCAGCCAGCTGGAGTGGGGAGGTGCGACGGGTCCCGGCAGACATTGTTCATTTTCTCCCATCCTTCCAGCACAATTAGAGGTTGACCTGGAGATCTCTCAACCTGAGAACACACAATATTTTTTACTTGGATTACTATGTACACCACAGCACTCTTGTATTCTCAATTCTGATTGGTCAGAAGATGGGTTTTTTACATTTATATGCTCATTAACATACTCAATACATTATTCAAATACTCAATAACATCTTACAAAGGGACACCTTAAGCCCCAGCACTGCCAAGCTGCCACCGTTTGGCCCTTGAGCAAGGCCGCTAACCCACCCTGCTCCAGGGGCACTGCATCATGATTGACCCTGCGCTCTGACCCCACCCCCCAATTATAGGATATGCGAAGAACGAATTTCACTGTGCAGTAATGTATATGTGACAAATAAACACAACCTCACTTAGATTAACAGATCAGAAGTTATTGTTTTCTTTCAGGAGCTGTTTAGTATTTTTGGAAGGAGTCTCCAGTTTCAGATCTAACAGTCGGTGAGTTTTTCGACACACATAAGATTTCATGATGAATTAAATGTAGCTATAAACAGATAAAAAGTACATTCTTAAATAGATAGAACTGCTGTGTTATAAAATGATATAATTCAGAGAGAATAAAAGAATAATTGAAGGCTTATCCTCTGAAGGCTGATCCTCTGGACTCTACAATTATAGTCGTGGGAAAGAAGGAATTAAAGAATTTTAAGACCATTTGGGTTTAATCTTTACTCACAGACTCACCTTGTCATTTACTCAGCTGGAGTCATCTGGATAAATGATTTGTCAGAAGCTGAATTTTTTAGACATGCATGAAACACTGCAGTATCCACTAAAGACTGTTTGGCCAAAAGTATATGGACACCTGACCCTCAAAGCAACGTAAACTGACATGGAATGAATTTCCTCTGACTTGACGTTGTTTTCACCCTTGTTATTCACAGTCACGTTGTGTTCACTTTCTTGACCTGTGTACTCCCAGTGAGTCAGAATGAATAAGAATCTGGTCCATTTCTATGACTGAAACTCCTACACTACACTGGAAAGAGGCTTGCACAACACCATTAAATGTAATGCACAGTTGCAAAATACCACCTTAGAAGTTCTGAATGGGTTCCTTAAGCAGTTCTTTGTATATTTAAGGGTTTTTTGCTTTCTGAAACGTAATATATTCCATTTATATATATATATATATAGTAATTTTACAGTGAGGGTGAAAAGAAAAGTTCTCACATGATTTATCTTGGTTTCATTTTTCCCCTCACAAAAGCCGGCCATTTTTTTACAGGGTTGTGTTGTGTATACTTTCCTCCAACAAAAAGACACTTTATTTAAGCGCGTACTTATAAATAGTACCTTAAAATTGTTTGTTTCGATTTTTTTAGTCAATTCTAAAAACATAGGAAAACATTTTATAATGCAGTTAAGAAAAAGGATCGCCATGATAGCTTGATAGCTAATACAAACAGCATTGATGCGTCCATTCATTTTCACTTTTATTTCACTTTCGGGACAAAATAAAGTGGATGTTGTATAATGTCTTAGTTATAAATGCAAAATTAATTCAAGTATATACATTTTTTTTTTAAGTGGAAAATTTATTCAGGTATTGATTTAGCCATCTAATAGACGAATACTCCACAGAACACCGGCTTGATTATTCACTATATACATCCTCATCATAGTTTATTTAGGATCAAGCATTTTAGCCGACTGAAATGTCAGTTCCTGAGGATTTATTCTTCATTTTAAAGCCGCAGTATGTTTGCTTGGCTACTTTCTTGCTGACCACTTTTTCCCGTTTCTGTTTTTTTTTTTTTTTTTTATGGCTGCAACTGTAAATAAATTGCGATTCCATAAACCATGACGTAAATGAATAAACTACTTCTCATTAAAAGTGGTGAAAGAGTTTACCTGGTCTCTTCTAGTAGCAGCTCCTCATAATTCGCTGTGGAATAAAGTTTATGGCAGGTGTGTGTCCACGGTGAGAGAGAGAGAGAGAGAGAGAGAGATGCACAATAAACTGGATATAAAATGGGAGATAGTCGTCGTCTCTCGTTGTGAGAGCTGCTGCTTTGTTGTTTTGCAGTTCCTGTATGAGCTACAGGCGTGGATACCGCCCTTAAAAATATTTGCTTGTGTGTGTGTGTGTGTGTGTGTGTGTAGGGGTGGAGAGAGAGAGAGAGAGAGAGACAAGTAGAGAGATAGAGAGAGAAAGTGTGTGTGTGTGTGTGTGAGAGAGAGAGAGAGACAGAAGGACAGAAATAGAGAAAGTGTGTGTGTGTGTGTGTGAGAGAGAGAGAGTCTGTGAACATTCTGTTCTTTGTAGTCTAATTGGGTAGAGACCAGAGCAGGTGCTTCCTACATGCACAAGTAAATAAATCCCAGAAGTCTTCCTGCTGTGTACATACACCACATAAGGGATAAGCTTAAAGCAAAACACCAACCTTTTAAATATCTACCAGTGATTCTGGTGCTGATTTGTTGATTTGTTAATCTCCTGTTAGAAGTTTGTCGAGGTGACGTCACAGAAGGCCATTGCTAGAACAGATTCGTTGTAGAGATCTTAAACATACACGATATTGCCAAAGGTTTCAGGATGTCTGCCTTTACCTGCACATGAATATAAGATGGAGTTGTCCCATCCCAAAGGTGTTCTATGGGGTTGAGGTCAGGACTCTGAGTCAAGTTCCTCCACACCAAACTCGCTCATCCATGTCTTTATGGACCTTGCTTTGTGCACTGGTGTGCAGTCATGTTGGAACAGGAAGGGGTCATCCTCAAACTGTTCCCACAAAGCATGAAATTGTCCAAAATGTCTTGGTATGAAGCTGAAGCATTAAGAGTTCCTTTCACTGGAACTAAGGGGTCGAGCTCAACCCCTGAAAAACAACACCTGAACTCAATGATTTGGAGGGGTGTCCCAAAAAATTTGGCAATATAATGTATCAGGATAAAGAGCTTTTTACCTTAACTGACTATTTTACAGCAAGATTAAACATTATATTTAAGAAAAATCCATGTGGAAGTAGTGTAGAAAGTAAACATCTGGCTCTGTATGATGCAGTCATGATAGCGTTACCATGGTCTAGCATTTTCTTCCGCCATAGACACATAAAAAAAAATCTAGCAGCACTTTACTGGCGGAAAATCCCTCTCTATGCACTCATTTGTTTTACTGACAGTTGGTGGAAAAAATGCAACTGATTTTACAACATCTCATGTGTGCGGTATGAGGGCAGTATTAGGATGATTGCATGATGAATATAATTAAAAGCAGCACTGGCAATTGTTTTATTTTTCAGTAATTGAGATTTATGCTAATAATTAATAACCAATAATCACTAGAACATACACTGATCAGGCAAAACATTATGACCACCTGCCTAATATTGTGTTTTTCCCCTTTTTGCTGTCAAAACAGCCCTGACCCATCGAGGCATGGATACCACACAGACCACACTAGGTCCTTGGATCGGATCACACGGGCCAGCCTTTGCTCCCCACATGCACCAAAGAGCCTTGGCCACCCATGACCCTGTCGCCGGTTCACCACTGTTCCTTCCTTGGACCACTTTTGATAGATATTGACCACTGCAGACCTGCAGTTTTGGAGATGCTCTGATCCAGTGGTCTAGCCATCACAATTTGGCCCTGGTCAAACTCGCTCAAATCCTTACTCTTGTCCATTTTTCCTGCTTCTAACACATCAACTTTGAGGACAAAATGTTCACCTGCTGCCTAATATATCCCACCCACTAACAGGTGCCATGATGAGGAGATCATCAGTCTTATTCACTTCACCTGTCAGTGGTCATAATGTTATGGCTGATCGGTGTATATGAATGAAGCTCACATATTATGGATAAAGATTAACATACAAGTCATTTGGATTTTTCTATACATTACAAACAGCAATAAAAGTACATTGCTCATGCACATAAAAATCAAGCACACATTCACTGTTGTTTGTCATCTGCACATATTTTAATTTGCACAGAGAAAGATTTGCATTGTAATCTAAATACAAACAGAAGGTTTTGCTTCAACTCAACAGCAAACCTCGAAGCGCTTCTTATTTAAATAGGTCTAATGGGAGTGTTTGTGTGTGAACGTTTGTTAAAGCTTATGTCTATTTGTATGAGTCAATCATCTACATGATTCACAGAATAATATAAGCGGCTGGCTGTCCGGAAAAACCAAAATAGAGCCGCCTGTATTTAGGTACGCCGCATTAGACCCGAAAGCAGATATAATAGTGTGTTACAGGTACGCAAACTATGGCTTGAGATAGAGTAACACGAAAGAAAAACACGCATGCACTCATCCGTCAGAGACGATGGACTTGATAGGATGATGGTCAGTCCTTATGTTTGTCAAGTGTCACACCAAAAGGCAAAGATTTCTTATCCAAAATAGCATTTTAGGAAGTAACAACAAAAAGTTTGATTACAATCATGACAGTCAACATTTTCATATAATTCACATTTTCATCTTTAAGAAATTTCAAATTGTTTGTCCGCCCCGAACAAGCGTATTTCTGTTTCACATCATTCAAAATTCCTCAATAAGAGGTCAGTGGTCACTCTAGACCAAATGTTTCTCATCCCCAGAACATGGGAAACGGCCTGTTTTTTGCATCTAACCAATAGGTGTGTACAAAAAACGCAGCACCAGAGTCAAATACAAAGCAACTCACTTGGGACTTCCTCTCGCAAAAGGTCTCACAAGAGACGGTTTTGCGCGAGACACCAAGTGATGGTTGGATGAAAAAACCTGGCAGTTTGATGCACCCCTTCTAGCGCCTGGAGGTGAGAAAGCGTGAGAGAACTTCAATCAGAGAGACAGAGAAAGAGGTTTTCTTTTTTTTTTATATACATAGATAGTCTTAACTAGGTAGATTCTTAATGTTCTTAAGCCACTCCTGATACGGCATGTACATTGATACTCTTTTTGCGCATCGTATGCAAAACGTCAGTATTGCGGAATAGGGTTTCGCGCTTTTCTTTTCGGGACATGGCTAAGAAGTTTCACATGCATTGAAACATGCAAATGGCTCACTGCTAAAGAGCGCATGGCTTTCGAAGGTATACAAACGGTATTGAGTAGAAAACCAAGAACCGCAACACTTGGTCATAAAATAAGGTCATATAATCGTCGTAAAGTGCCATATACAGTATTGTTATATCGTTAGAAATAGTATTTCAAGTATTAACACTATGGACAATGCACTAAATGTAACTAAAGTTTTACTCGGATAGTATTCGCATGCTCTTCCGTACGCCGTTCTTACTTACAGAGTAGACAACGATTAAAGTATAGAAAGCAACTGATACTGTTAAAGGCAGATTAACGTCCTGAAACGTCCTGAAATTCAGTACGAACGTATGAGGTCTGTACAAACATAGGAATAATAATTTACTCCGATTGCTTTGTTTCTTTTTCCGAGAGATCAAATACATACGTACAGCACTTGATGGACGCAAGAGCATTCACTATTACCGAACTATACAAAAATACTCAAAAGTGCAACCAAATCATTGCTAGGTTGAATGAAAGGTGTATAATGTGTCCTGGTTTGAATGTAAAGACTATATTTGTGAGTGTGTGTGATAAGAAATCCAGTGCGATGCAACGCTACACGCCAATCTCCGAAAATGTTCAGTGTAGAAGATCAGCTCTTCTCTGTCGTCCTCGTAAAGGTGCAGAAGCTCGTAAGCGACTCGGGACAAGGGAAATTCCTGGGTGATGTGAACACCGATTGGTTCCCCCCACCCCATGTCTGTTTTTAAGAAACGAACAATCCCCCGCTCCCTCTTTCTCCATCTCACACCACGGTGCTGACAGACGGGTCGGACAGGTTGAGCTGGCCCGTGATGTCTGTGGGTGGGTACTGCTGCAAAGAGAGCGAGAGAACGAGAAACAGGAAAAAAATAAAACAAAACACACAAAAAAACACATTAGTGCGAATGTAACCGTTCTTTTGTTTCCGTTTTCAGCGCAGATAAGGCGTGCCTTAAAGGTTACCTCCTAAGGCAGTTCAGAATTAGCTTCATCCAAAGTACCATTAGATCTGACGTGTCGTTTCGTATGTTTATATTCTTTTATAAATCCTCCAGGATATACACTTAGGTTGCCACTTTATCAGGTTTTATGATGACATTTGTAAAGCTAAAGGAGATGTTTCAATATGTGTGTAGCTACGTAAGGACTAGCTACGTAAGGAATAAAATGTAAGGAAGTAGCTACGTAAGGAATAAAACGTAAGGAAGTAGCTAAGTAAAGAAATAAAACGTAAGGAAGTAGCTACGTAGGGAATAAAATGTAAGGAATAAAACGTAAGGAATAAAACATAAGGAAGTAGCTATGTAAGGAATAAAATGTAAGGAAGTAGCTACATAAGGAATAAAATGTAAGGAAGTAGCTATGTAAAGAAATAAAACGTAAGGAAGTAGCTATGTAAGGAATAAAATGTAAGGAAGTAGCTATGTAAGGAATAAAATGTAAGGAAGTAGCTACATAAGGAATAAAACGTAAGGAAGTAGCTACGTAAAGAAATATAACGTAAGGAAGTAGCTATGTAAGGAATAAAATGTAAGGAAGTAGCTACGTAAGGAATAAAACTTAAGGAAGTAGCTATGTAAGGAATAAAATGAAAGGAAGTAGCTACGTAAGGAATAAAACGTAAGGAAGTAGCTATGTAAGGAATAAAATTTAAGGAAGTAGCTTTGTAAAGAAATAAAACATAAGGAAGTAGCTATGTAAGGAATAAAATGTAAGGAAGTAGCTATGTAAGGAATAAAATGTAAGGAAGTAGCTACATAAGGAATAAAATGTAAGGAAGTAGCTATGTAAGGAATAAAATGTAAGGAAGTAGCTATGTAAGGAATAAAACGTAAGGAAGTAGTTACATAAGGAATAAAACGTAAGGAAGTAGCTATGTAAGGAATAAAATGTAAGGAAGTAGCTACATAAGGAATAAAACGTAAAGAAGTAGTTACATAAGGAATAAAACGTAAGGAAGTAGCTATGTAAGGAATAAAACGTAAGGAAGTAGTTACATAAGGAATAAAACGTAAGGAAGTAGCTATGTAAGGAATAAAATGTAAGGAAGTAGCTACATAAGGAATAAAACGTAAGGAAGTAGCTATGTAAGGAATAAAATGTAAGGAAGTAGCTACATAAGGAATAAAACGTAAGGAAGTAGTTACATAAGGAATAAAACGTAAGGAAGTAGCTATGTAAGGAATAAAACGTAAGGAAGTAGTTACATAAGGAATAAAACGTAAGGAAGTAGCTATGTAAGGAATAAAATGTAAGGAAGTAGCTACATAAGGAATAAAACGTAAGGAAGTAGCTATGTAAGGAATAAAATGTAAGGAAGTAGCTACATAAGGAATAAAACGTAAGGAAGTAGCTATGTAAGGAATAAAATGTAAGGAAGTAGCTACATAAGGAATAAAACGTAAGGAAGTAGCTATGTAAGGAATAAAATGTAAGGAAGTAGCTACATAAGGAATAAAACGTAAGGAAGTAGTTACATAAGGAATAAAACGTAAGGAAGTAGCTATGTAAGGAATAAAACGTAAGGAAGTAGCTACATAAGGAATAAAACGTAAGGAAGTAGCTTTGTAAAGAAATAAAACATAAGGAAGTAGCGACGTAAGGAATAAAACGTAAGGAAGTAGTTACATAAGGAATAAAATGTAAGGAAGTAGCTATGTAAGGAATAAAACGTAAGGAAGTAGTTACGTAAGGAATAAAACGTAAGGAAGTAGCTATGTAAGGAATAAAACGTAAGGAAGTAGCTACATAAGGAATAAAACATAAGGAAGTAGCTTCATAAAGAAATAAAACATAAGGAAGTAGCTACGTAAGGAATAAAACGTAAGGAAGTAGCTATGTAAGGAATAAAACGTAAGGAAGTAGTTACGTAAGGAATAAAACGTAAGGAAGTAGCTATGTAAGGAATAAAACGTAAGGAAGTAGCTACATAAGGAATAAAACATAAGGAAGTAGCTTCATAAAGAAATAAAACATAAGGAAGTAGCTACATAAGGAATAAAACGTAAGGAAGTAGTTACATAAGGAATAAAACGTAAGGAAGTAGCTATGTAAGGAATAAAACGTAAGGAAGTAGCTACATAAGGAATAAAACGTAAGGAAGTAGCTTTGTAAAGAAATAAAACATAAGGAAGTAGCGACGTAAGGAATAAAACGTAAGGAAGTAGTTACATAAGGAATAAAATGTAAGGAAGTAGCTATGTAAGGAATAAAACGTAAGGAAGTAGTTACGTAAGGAATAAAACGTAAGGAAGTAGCTATGTAAGGAATAAAACGTAAGGAAGTAGCTTCATAAAGAAATAAAACATAAGGAAGTAGCTACGTAAGGAATAAAACGTAAGGAAGTAGCTATGTAAGGAATAAAACGTAAGGAAGTAGTTACGTAAGGAATAAAACGTAAGGAAGTAGCTATGTAAGGAATAAAACGTAAGGAAGTAGCTACATAAGGAATAAAACATAAGGAAGTAGCTTCATAAAGAAATAAAACATAAGGAAGTAGCTACGTAAGGAATAAAACGTAAGGAAGTAGCTATGTAAGGAATAAAACGTAAGGAAGTAGTTACGTAAGGAATAAAACGTAAGGAAGTAGCTATGTAAGGAATAAAACGTAAGGAAGTAGTTACATAAGGAATAAAACATAAGGAAGTAGCTTTGTAAAGAATAAAACGAAAGGAAGTAATAAAATGTAAGGAATAAACATAAGGAAGTAGCTTCATAAAGAAATAAAACATAAGGAAGTAGCTATGTAAGGAATAAAACGTAAGGAAGTAGCTATGTAAGGAATAAAATGTAAGGAATAAAACGTAAGGAAGTAGCTTTGTAAAGAAATAAAACATAAGGAAGTAGCTACGCAAGGAATAAAATGTAAGGAAGTAGCTATGTAAGGAATAAAACGAAAGGAAGAAATAAAATGTAAGAAATAAAACATAAGGAAGTAGCTACGTAAGGAATAAAACGTAAGGAAGTAGCTATGTAAGGAATAAAATGAAAGGAAGTAGCTTTGTAAAGAAATAAAACGTAAGGAAGTAGCTATGTAAGGAATAAAACGAAAGGAAGTAATAAAATGTAAGGAATAAACGTAAGGAAGTAGCTTCATAAAGAAATAAAACGTAAGGAAGTAGCTACGTAAGGAATAAAACGTAAGGAAGTAGCTACGTAAAGAATAAAACGTAAGGAAGTAGCTACGTAAGGAATAAAACGTAAGGAAGTAGCTATGTAAGGAATAAAACACTTGGGTCATGCTGTAAAAGTAAAATAATCAACAACATTTTAAGATTATTTTCCAACAAATGCTGTTGCAAGTGTTTTCTTCTTCTTGCACCACAGCAATTTGCCAACATGTTCTTAATTCTGTAATGAAATGAAACTGAACATATGAACCCTACACATTTTATATATTCATATCTATTATGTCCGGAATGCTTGTGAGACAAAGTAGTTCGTTGTGTCACTTGTGTCACGCTCAGCTCTAATCATTAGTCCTGCTTCTTTGTTCTCTTTTTGGAAGATGATAAAGACAAAAAAATGCACCTTGTCAAGTTATGGGAAAAAATTTTTTTTGCAAAGTGCAGAATGCAAAAGATTCAAACCCGAGGGCTTTCCCCATGCTGAAAAACACTTACATCTTTATTAGAAAATGATTTTTAAAAAATGTGGATTTGGTGCTGTAGTATAGAATGAGCTGGACGTCCCTGGTAAAGTGGACACTGGGTGTATGTGCTGGATTATCCGTCGCGTCAGATTTGCCATTTTGTCTTGTAACTGTCTGAGGAGGCATTCAGATTTACACGGAAGGGGAAACGGGGTCTCCAGCGCATTTCTGTATCATAAATCAGTTTCAGACCCTCAATCGTATCCTGATATTCATGATATATTGTTGTATGGCTGTAAGGTTAAGGTTAGCATGTGCATGGCTAAGTTTTTGAATACCCGAAAGTCAAAAAAATGCAGCAGGACTGGAGCTCTTGCTTCCCCCAGCGGTAACTCTTTATCTATAGTAGGTGCGGAGGGAAAATGCATTTTCTTTTTGTTGTTGTTGTTGTTGCTCTGGATGATATCTGCATTACTGGGTTAGGAAAAAAAATAAACCCCAGGCTATGCAGATACCTTGGTCGTATTTTTGTGCGCTTGTATATACTATATAATGATTGCCTCCATGTTACAATGGCCAGGACACATACTTTTATTAAAATAAAAAAAAAGTATACAGTACAATATCCCCCGCCATTGCAAAATGGAGAATAGCTCAAGCATTTTATTTTTTGTGAAAATGTAGAATAGAATTTTATTAGAATTCAGTGAATCAACACACGTTCACATGCTGAAGAAAAAGGCATAATGCTAGGAATTGAGTTCAATTATTAAACAAAGGGGGGAAAAAAGGGAAAAATTCATGACAAGAACCATGGACACATGTATCCGTAATACCGTCTTCACAAAAATTCCAAATTTCAAAATTTTTCCAAATTTTGAAATTTTCCATTTGTCTCTTAATTCAAAGCAGAGATGATGAATTGATACTTATAGAGCGCTTACGTCTATCTATATATCTATTTTGCTAGATATATTCCAGTGCACGCTAGACTATAGCACGCATCCCAGGTCCTGGAGAACCCCCATGTCCTAGATGTATGTTAGTGTTTCCCCTGCTTTCACACACTTAATGCTGGTGTTTAGGAGCAGGGAAAACACTATAACACAAGGATATACAGGATAGTCAGATCTCCAGGACCAGGATTAGAAATCTGGCATAGTTTAGCTTGCACTACAATCACCTTTCAAGGAACAAAATCATCAATCAACACTAGTAAGATCCTGAAATCATCAAAACACTGCTGGATCGTGTCTTTTTAAATCCAGCAGCATTGTTGATGAGGCTGTAGAGAGTGTTTGTGTTTTTTTCTCGCAGCCTTGGCATCGCGTCATGGCAGTGCCTCTGGCCCCCCTGTGAATACATGTGCCCGTTGTGTTCTCTGAGGAGGCTCGCTGTTGGCACTGCGTATCAAAGCCCACAGCGCCCCCTGATGAGAGACAGTGGATCAACAAGAGAGACAGAGACATAATGCTACTACGTCTACCACCATCACAACCACGGAGAGGGAAAATAAGATGCAACTAATAACTACTACTACTACTACTACTACTACTACTACGAGACACTCGGGGTTTCTTCAACAGACACGTCGCATGCTTTCGGACGACGAGAGGAGCTGTGTGGCATGTATGTAGGGGACATCAACACTCATAAATCCATATATATCCATTGAGAGAAATTAAACATTGATATAAAATAATAATAATAATTATTATTATTAAAAAAGAAAACCGGTGACCGACAGGATGGTGTCGTTGCTTCTCTCCTTTCTGGATTTTTAAAAAATTAATTTTATTTATTTATTCTTATTTTTTAAAACACAATAAACGCTTATCTAGATTTATTTATCCTTAAATCTCATCTAGATTTATTTATCCTCACACACACACATGCACATACACACCCTAGATCCAATACATTTAGACTACGAATAGAACAAACACACATTTGTAGATATCTCTAAGATAAAGGGAGAAATATTGTTAATCAGTTGCATTTGGATATGCTGCTGATTTTTTTGAAGAATTATATATTTTTCCCAGAAGCGTGCTCATCAACGATGGAAGTTCTGTGAACAGTGCTAGAAAAATAAACCCACACAAAACAACATTTGTTGTCATTTTTTTTTGTCTTCTTGGAAAAAATGCAGCGTGTGTGTCTCTCCTCCTTTGTTTTGTTTTTCTTTAAACCTTTTTATGAATTTCTAAGAATTTAATCTGTTGGTTATTTCAGGACAGTGGAACTCTGGGAACTTCACTTTGTCCTGTTGCTAAATTGAAAGGAGGTCAAAAGAAAAAGAACAAGAAGAAAGAAGAAAGGAACGTAGAGTTTCCAGCCTAAAACAAACCAAGGATTAAAAATGAAGAATTAGAAATGATCGTCCTTATTGATGCATTTTTTTTTTGTAATCTCCTAAATTTAAGATGGGATTATGAGATTATGAAGCACAGCTTTGGTGAAGATCTCTAGAAAAACAAAAAGGCATTAGTCTGATATCCCATGCCTTGAAAAAGATGATGTGCTGTTTAAATAAGAAAACAAAAAAACAAGGTTAGTCGGAGTGATAACGATAACACTGAAGCACGACACTGAAGCATGCTGCAGGGGGAAACACATAATGCAGCATATCGGAAGATCACATTCACTTCCATCATATCAAGCAAATACAAGAACATGATAAGAACACACACACATATACAGAAATGTACAAACACCACTGACACACCACATCCAGGACTAGCAACACCGGAGAGAAGCAGCCCAAATGAACCAGGTGCTTTGCGTTGCCCCCCTCCTCTTGGATCACACCCCCTCTACATGGTGACCTTCTAAATTGCACCTTATTTATGATTTTTTAATCATTTTTGCTGTGTCCTGTAAGCCCTAAATTGTCCCTGCTGTCCTCTTTGGGGCGAGTCCTAACTGACAGATGAGCTTTGGATGTGGACCGAATGGCTGACTGACAGACACGTGGCCGGAGTGGAATGGGACTCTCTTGGATCGGACATGAGATGGCATTTAAGACAGGAACATAGGAAGAGAGACAGAGAGAAGGAGAAAGAGAGAAAGAGAGAGAGAGAGAGAAATCGGGACTAAGAGCAGGAGATGCCATTCCTTAATCTCCTTACCGTGTCTTTGGAGGACCTACGTCTCTTGATGCTGGAGGCCAGGGTGGTACTGATGGACCTAAAAGAGGGTTTCTTTTTGGGGTCGGGTTCTGCTCTACCACTTTTCCTATCCTAAAATAAATATATACGTAGAATAATTATTCATGTTCTCTGGCTGAGTGACAGCGTCTCAGCCTGGCATTATAACCACTCCCCTCCCTCCCCACAGACAATCTTATCCCCAACTATATATATTTGTGTGGAGGCTTGGGAAAACCTTTCACGCTGTCAAATTGGAATATTTTCTACTTTATACTTCTCTCCAATTCTACTGAAGGCACATCGCCTACTTCTACATTTACAATCTAATCTATTTACAGGAGAACAATACTGCTGAGAAATTTGAAAGGATTTTATGTTTATGATCGGAAATAAGTTCTCTGATCAGCATCATCTGCCTGAGGTCAAAGTCACTTTAAACACAAATCATCACTTCACTCAGTTGGTATCTGTTCATAGATGGGGAAATAATAGATAAATGAATAATGGATTAATGAAAAATAATCATTAATTCATTCATTCATTCATTCATTCATTCATTCATTTATCCATTCAGTCATTCATGCATTCATCCATCCATCCAGTCATTCATGCATTCATCCATCCATCCACCCATTCATTCATCCATCCATCCATCCATCTATTTATTCATCCATTAATTCATTCATCCATCCAGCCATCCAACCATTTATTAATTCATTTATCCAAACATTTATTCATTCATTCATTCATTCATTAATCTATCTATCCATCCATCCATTCATCCAACCATTTGTTAATTAATTAATTCATTCATTCATTCATTCATTCATCCATCCATCAGTCCACTCACTCAATCCCTCATTCATTCATTTATCCAACCATTCATTCATTCATTTTTTACTATTGGCTAAATTTCTAGTCTTTTAATTGTAATCATTTTAATACTTCCAGAGCGAGTGAGCTCTCCTCTGTGTTCTGATAATCAGGTTATCTAACTAGCTATTAACAACTTGATAAGAAACATAAGAAAGACCAGTTTCTAGACGTTTTAGCAGACTGACTATTTTTAATTATTGTGACATCTTTACACATTGCACAAATGGCTGAATTGAGCCACAGTGACATCTGACCGCTTTTCCCAGACCTCCACTCCTGTATTAAAGATATCAAGGAGACTGAATACTGTCCCCACATATAGGAAACAGGTAGTGTGTGTTCTTAAGAGGGCCCTGTTTAAGCACTGAAAGCTGTATGAGCTTCTAAAGATGTACAACCATCGATGGCTCCACCTAGAAACATGGCCGTAAGATCTGTGAGAAGTAGTGGTGAAAAATTTGTGAAAATCCCCCCCCCCTTTGCAAGTAAGGGTCCTTTGCATTATGTACCACCATAGACTTCTGTGCACTTGTATCACGATCAATTCCACAGATATTCATCCATCAACCATGTGGTCCATGTTTAAAAATATAGTTACACTCTACGTTTGGTCCCTTCATCCCTCCCTCCCAGCGTCCAAGCATCCAAGTGCCCCAAGGCTACTCTCTGACCTCTACATTATGCCACGAGGATACAGCACAAGATTGAGTGTGTTAGTGTGAGAAAAGCTCATATTTAAGGTATTCTTACATCCTGAGTCTCTACAGAGGAAGAGGGCTGCATAGAGGAGGAAGAAAAGAAAAGAAAAAAAAAGAATATTTATCCACTTAAAGATCATTAAGACTTTAAGATCCATAAGCAAAAGCAGAGGGAGCAATAATGAGCTTGCTGAGGAAAAATAATGCCACCGATGAAGCCAAGCAACTCTTAATATCACAGGAAATCACAAGAAAACACAACTTTTGGAGGGGTAGCATAAGATAGAACATGAGTAACTATATATATATAAAGACCAATTTGAAACATTATACCTTCTTTCAGGTATAATGGAAATTCACCCCACACACAGATGAGGAGAAAATAGGCTTCGTTTCTTTTTTAGAAAGTGTGGTGTGAATTTCTATCACATGCAGGGTTTGGCAGTGAACAAGAAAAGCGTATTATGGCACAAAAGCATATCGACACTAGACTTCTGGAGCATTTTTTCATATCCTTAATGACCCCTAATATCACCTGGCACTTTTCACACACAACTCAATACCTCCGTCACTTAAAGGCAGCACAAGGATATAGATCGTATCTAGTTTTGGACTAAATTGCACAAAATTCCTGTCCTTCCTGTCAAATCAATTTGAGTCCAATACTAGATATAATCTGTTCCTTTAAGGACTCGGAGGTTGGATTCATGAAATGAAGGTAGCACTGAATGAGCAAGAGGCTAAGGATGGCAAGGCAGCTAGGCTGTGCTCATTCAAATAAAAAATAAAATTGGAGAATGATCATATTTTTTTTAAAAAAAGGAACACAATTCCTAATAGGATATTTGCGCTGACATTCTTCAGGTCAAATCTTTAGTTTCTTCAGTGTACAGGGAAGAGCAGGAAGGAGTCGTAGCTGTACATTGACATGCGTAGACCCGCGAAGAGCATCGCCACATTGAGACAACATGTACAGCCCAAACAGAGCACATTACTTAGTTTGCATTTCATTTTCCTCGGTGTAATTGGTCTGTTTTGTCATCCTGGTTTTCCGTCAGGTGGTGCACTTTGGAATAACGTGTGCAGTCTGGATCGTTGCGAACTGCTAGCGGACAAAACTGAAAAATTTGGGCAGATTATTCAAAAGTGCGACACACCTGTTACACACACAAGCTAACCAAATGACGGTGCATTATGCACACATCAACGGTTATTTTTTTAGATGTGTTTAAAATACACGCATAACACACACACACACATATACATATATACAGATATGAGAATTAACTCATACACAAGCTCTGACATATGCTAGGATCAGAGGATCATGTGGAATCCTGCTAAGAATTAAGAAGTATAAACAAAATCTCAGGACTAATGCTATAACTACTGTACTCCCACTAATAGAACAACTTGAACCTGTTTCTCGTTATAATGAGCGATAATTTGCTATTTCTTAGCAGGAACCAATATATCATGTGGCAATATCTTCTGTGTGCATTAACACAAATCCACACAAAACAGTCATACACAGATGGAGTGTGTGCATGTGTGAATTTGTGTGTGCTTGCGTGTGTAACGTATATATGGGCAGATGGTTTCTGGACATCGATTTGCAGACACAGACACGAGACTGTGATCTTACCTTTCTGTGGCGCCTCTGTCAATTCGACAGCGGCGGCACTGACCTTTTGTCAGTGTGTACAAAGCGCCAGCGTGAGGTTGGCCCACCTCCACACACACATCACAGTCTCCTAGAAGCCTTGTGCTTTTTCCTCATTCACTCACCCTCCCTTCTTAAACCCACAGCTCTCCTGGGGAGGCCTTGGGACAATTCACAGCCAAAGACATGAGGGCACGAGAGCGAATCAAGTGGCTGAGCGAGAACGGGTAGTGAATAGGATTGAGTTGGTTTTGCTTGACTTGCAAAGCCTGAAGCTTTTCTTCACAGATCCCTGCACTTCATGTCCAGACATCAATGCAATCAATGCAGCGTATTTTCTCGGACTACGCGATTGCCTGCCCCTTCAGAGTTGCGATGAAGAGGCTAGGCTAATGTGAAGATTGCTAGCACTGCTTAGGACTCCATTCATATTCTGTCTCCACTCTATTTTAACGATTGTTTTTGGGCCAACTGTGTAAAACAACTCCACAGAATTCACAGTTATGCTACGCTTTAAAAGCAAAAGATTAAAGTACCCCTGAACAAGTCATTTCGAACATGTAATGCCTGGAAACTACGACAAATTTCCAAGGAAGACGTCCACCATGTCAAGATTAGCTGATTTCAAAATTTTGTTAGCTGCAACATTACTTAAGCTAACTAGCAGGCTAGATAATGTGAGTAAGCTAGTTTTCCATGGAGAGCTAGAAATGGGATTTTGGTATAAGAGGTTGTCTTTGTCATCATTCTTCAACTGTAAACATGTCTGTTAGAATATATAATAACTTACAATTTTGTTAGCATTAACATTAGACAAATTTGCTAGCATAAAGGGTATTAAAAATGCCTGCTGTTTCACCCATGTTTCTCCAAGTTTGATCATTTGCCAGTTTCCTCAAACTAGATCTTCCCATCATATGATATCTACAAACTGGGAAGGGTAAAGGCTAGCACAAGACATGAAGCCTTTGAAATATTGCACATGCTACATCTTAATGCAGTGTAACAAACTTAGAGGAAAGTGTTATCTGCCCTCTTTTGACTTACAGACTCCTAGTCTCTCTCCTAGTGTCTCTCTGATTGACAGAGGAAAGAGTAATGCCATCCCTCCCAACCACACCAGAGCACTGCCAGATTTGCCCTCATGGCTGAAGTATCCTTGGGGTTTGAAATCACAGTCTCTCAAAGATCAGGAGTCCTTGGAGCCAATGTTTTAAATTATAAAAAGTGTGAACTTATTACTATAACCTCTAGGTTGTGGACCACAGCAGCCATCTATACAGTCTGAGTCAGCTATCCAAAAAGATTTTCAGCTGGTTTTAGTTCAGGGGTACTTTAGAGCATTCGTCTAGTACAAAACAAAGTTTTGCAGCTTAGTACGTTCTTATGTGCCTACAACTCAAAAGAAAAGCTCAGCGAGGATGAAGACAGCGGAATGAATTAGTTTTACGTACTAAAGACGGAGTCCCAGCTGCGCCCACAACTTGACTCACAGAACTCTCCTTATTGTCCTGTTGGGACAGACAAGAGACAGGGTCTGGTTGTACTTGCCAGAACAACCTCTGGGATTGTTTCCTTGGTTGGCATCTTAGAGGCCAAGATTTGAGCAAGGGTTAACCAGAGATCGTTCATCTCCAACCCATCCTCCATCTAGGAAGGGTTTCACAAAAAAGCTACACCCAGGCTGAGTGAAGTTGAAGTTATGGGCAGTGATCCTATGATCTTGTGGATGGTGGCGGAGTTGCAGTCTTACCTGCAGGTTCTTTCTCCAGACGTTGACGGCCGCAAAGGCGAGCTGCATCTGCTTCCTGCGGGCGTCTTTGTGTCGCTTGTATGCGATCTCAATAAAGATGAGGAAGATCCCTGCTGCA
Organism: Hemibagrus wyckioides; assembly: GCF_019097595.1. Classification (NCBI taxonomy): domain Eukaryota; kingdom Metazoa; phylum Chordata; class Actinopteri; order Siluriformes; family Bagridae; genus Hemibagrus; species Hemibagrus wyckioides. The sequence goes on from NC_080727.1 coordinate 3,752,538, forward strand.
ATGCCTCCAGCTACCAGCATAAAGACTCCTGGTAGAGCAAGAGATAGAGATGTTAAGGACATCACAAGGGACCTTTAGGAAATGTCAATCTCACAAATGGAGACTTGGGGGCCAACTCCTTAAATTGAGTTTCAAAAGTTGCCTATCCAGTTAGGCTATCATGGATGAGTAAGGAAAGAGAAATAAAGAAAAGGCATTGGACAAAAAAGGGCTACAGGACCTTACCGCTGCAGTTTTTGTCCAATCTCTTTTAGATAATCTGCAACTGAGTGCAAACCATACCTGCCATGTTTTCAAAGGTGAGTGTGGCTGGGGCATTGCTCCTTGAGTCACACTCCTGGTATCTCACCCAGGTTTTATCCAGGTCCTCCATGAAGCCATTCTCATGGGAACTGCAGGGAGTCGAGGAAGGGGGAAAAAGTCAATTATTATTACACAGCATTGGGCAGGTGGTTGTGTTAATTCCCAAAAGACTGCACCCAAACGTACACATATACACAGACACACAGACAGCAGAGCAGGGGTTTGGGAGGAGGGAGACACAGAGAGAGATGAGTAAGAACAATATCTCCGATGGTGATATCTATGAAAACAAGACTGAACTAAAAGATACAGGAGCGTACATTATTGATGCTTCGGCTGGGACAGACCTGAGAATAGCCAGGGACACATTCTGTTTCCAGGGGCTGTCCTTGCGCATGCCTATGCCAAAGCCCGAACGGAAAAACAGCTCTCCCGTGGTCACCAGGTCGCACTTCTGCGAGGCTTCAAACTCCAGCACCGCAGAGTCCCAGATGAAAGCATGCAGCTTGCTGTGGGGGGGAGGGAAGGGTAGGAAGGGAAGGATGGGTTTTGGGGGGGTATGGTGCAACAGTACAGTGAGTAATAACACACTTACGCCACTCTCCTTCTCACCTCTGCTCCACCCACTTGTGTGTGTGTCTTTAATTGTTACCAGAACTACAAACCGTCATCTCATAGGCAAAGGAAATCCAATGCCGGACCAGTGGACCTTTGTCCCTCATTGGATTCCCTCAGAGACGATTTTGCTGGAAACCTGAAAAAGGTGTTCCTAAGCTCAACATTAAGTCTTATGTGAGTGAGAGAGACATAGGTAGACCTGCTATGGGTTCTCAACTCGGCCTGAAACCTGAAAACACCTGAAGCCCATGGCTCCTTGAGTAAACACACGAGCAGACCTGCCGCAGTCGTTGCAGTGGTGACTCACTTGTCCCGGACAGCCTGTATGGCCTCAGCGGCGCTCTCATAGTTGTGCTTCTCCATGTGGCGATACATGGTGCTCAGCTCGACCTGACGTCGGAAGTAGATATCCACTGAACTCTGCTTCACCGTGGCGTAGATAAACTTGTCTGATGGGTTCCTCAACTGCCAAGAGACAAAGCCAACAAGCCAATTGTAATAAGCCTGAGAAATAAAGTAGATTTATTAGAAACATCAGTCATCCAGGGTGGCATGGTGGTGCAGCAGGAAGCACTGCTGCCCCACAGCTACATTATCCTTGGTTTAGTCCTGACTTTAAGATTCTTCCGGGTTCTCTGGTTTCCTCCCACCTCACAAAAACATGTAAGTAGACTACACTAAACTGCCCATAGGTGCAAATGAGTCTTTCAAGGTATGAGTAATGGAGCATGCTCCCAACCAAGGTGTATTCCTCCCCTCTTCCCCAGTATTCCTGAGATCCAGATCCTCCACAGCCCTGACCAGGATCAAGTAGTTACTGAAGATGGCAAACTACTGAGCAACAATCAGCATTTCTCTATTAATTAGAATCTAAACAACTGATCAAATTTGATAAGGATCTTACCCTCGGGTCATTGATGCCGGTGATGCGCTCCTCAGGCCGGTCCAACACTAAGAAGGCAGCCAGATTGGCAGTGTAGGATGCTACAATGATCATAGCAAAGCCGGCCCACACCATGCCTAGGATTCTCGCTGAGAAGCTACGCGGGGCACCTGAACAAAAATACAAACCCAGCAAAATGTTAGGACCAAAGATCTCTCAAAAATGCTAAAATTAACACTGATCACTAAAAGCTAGTGAGAGTCAGTTAACATTACGCTAAAAAGTATTGGCCTACTAATCAACTTATTTAGCCTCTTAGTGCAAGATATGTTAACTATCTCACATTAGCTTTCAGTTTAAATTAGCACAATTAGCATTTTTGAGAGATCTTTGGATCTTTTATGTTATTTTACAGATGAGGTGGGATGTTATCTTCTTTACACATTCTTTGTTCCATAACTCTTGTAAAGATTAGTCTCATGTCCCAGAAATATTCCTCCTGCAGCCTTTTGTTTTGCTGTCGTTTCCGAGCTAATATTTCTGATGGATTAAATCTGACTTAACGCTAGGAGACAAGAACTGCAAGTGCATCTAGAATTCACTCTCCACATTTCTTTTGTGTCTTGTGTCCAAAATAATTACACAATGGCACTCACCTGGCTGAGAATCTACTAAGCAGCCAATTATATTTGGGACAATAAAATAGATGAAGATGTATGTTTTCTAAAAATGTCCTTATAGTGTCAATTTAAAGACGATATCCTAGAATTTAACCTCATGGTCGTTCCAAATCAGTGTGCTGTGTTTGCTGTCCAATTATTCATAGACTGGCCTTTAGCCTGCCATTTTGTGATGTGAGCTGAAAACAAACTCAGTGTAACCTTCTCCAATTCCAGAGTTCAGCAACACTCCCCAGGAGAACCACATAGCCGAGGACAAGGTGAGGGCATCTTCTTCTTCTTCTTCACTGTTTACTTTAAACCTTCCAAATGGGCTGAAACCAATCAGGCAGAGGATGAATAGGAGTGAACCACACACGTTTGTGACAGATTTTGACATTCCTAGTCCCCAAACAAAGACAAAGACAATGACAACATATAGTCTGTCTTATCATACAGTCCAAATATAGACATGACGAATGAGCAAGCAAGCTGTGAAGACAGAAAAAGAGAACAAGGAACAAGATTGATTTCAACACAGCACGACCAGCCCACATCTCCCCGCCCTCTAGCCGACAGCAACAGCGATGCCCCCTTTTCCTCTGGTAAATAAAACACGTCCGAGAAAAATCGCAGAGACGAACCACATGGAAGACAAGTCACACCGACACCAATGTGTACCTGAACCGGTCTAGTAGGTAAAGCATCACCGCCACCACATGCACCGACAAACCCACCAGCAGCCACAGCGTGCTCTGGAACGGCTGCATGAACGAGTCCAGTGTGCTACGAGGGATTTCCTGTAACACACAGTGACGTATCTTACATTTCTTACCATCTGTACTGTATCTAATGCAGTCCTACAGTTTAGCAGATACACAAGAAGTAAATAAATCCATGACAGTATTAACTGTACAACTGACAGTAATAACTAATAATCCTCTGTATAAGTCTGACGACCATTCTGCTCATTTCCATTTAGCTGTGAATGCTAGATTACTTAGCTGTGAATGCTAATGCATATTTCATGCACATATTCCACCCTGGGAAGAGCAGGTGTACCTTTTTTACGAGGATAGTGAGCCCTTGATATTTAAACGGTTTGGAGAATTCAATATACTGAGCTCGTTCATTGTTTATTGTTAGCGGAGCCACGATCATGTCCGCAAGGCCACCCAGGAGCTCTCCCATCATGCCGTTCCACTCCTTCTTGTTGCTATTGTTCACCTGAGAGCAAGGAAAAAATGAGGAATTGTAAAACACAACACACAAGAGGAACTAGTGTTGATAAGAGTAAAGTGCAGAGGTTGATGCTAGCTAGAAATGCTTAGCAAGAAACAGACAATGTCAGGATGGTTCAAGCAATACTACAACTAAAAATTTAATTAAAAGTGAAAATTATCAGGCTGAAGACAGAAATCCAAACTCACTCTCTCCTGCGTGCCAAATTTCCCATCAGCCACCAGATGGACCTCATAAGTAAAGTTCATAGTCATGGCCAGCTTGATCAGTAAGTCAATGCAGAATCCATAACAGCACTGAGGCACTATTGGACGTCCTGTAACCAGACCACGTGAAAAATCAAATTCTGGAGAGATCGCTGTTTCAACTCTTTCATTCACTCCAAGAACATCCTGAAGTGGTTGGCTGAACATTTCATTTATTAATAAACAGCACAGACTAGCCTCTCATTTTTCTTCTCTTGAAATGAATAAGACACAAAAACTGGAGAATTCTTCTCAACCTAAAAAATCTGTTTAATTAAGAATCAATCAATTAATCAATCCATGAAAAAGGCATTAGCCTCATACCAACTACACTTACAGCATGTAGCACATTATTTGTATCATACATAAGATAGCTCACATAAGAAGACTCCACAGAGCTCCAGTAAAAACACACAATGTCATATTCTTAACACAAAAAAGACACACTAACACACACACACTGCTTGAACACACACCTCATCTCATGCATCTTATATCATAAGAGTTACCTGGAATGGTCTCATTTGGTCCAGTGCAGATCACCTTTTTAATTAAGACTCCGTTTGGTGTGTATTCTTCCTTGCAGGTCCCGTCCAGCATGGTCGGCTTCACGTACACAAAAGGCTCCTGATGTATCGTGACTATCTGTAATAAATCAGGAGTTTAGAAGAATAGTCAAAGGGAACTGTGTGATGAATAAGCTCAAGGATATTTCGTGTTGCAACATTACAGAAACCATGATGGCTCTTATTAAAAAGATTTATTTTTTATCACATTGACTATTTGTTAGACAGATGTTCTTTAAATGATACTGTACTTTCAGCCATGTGGACATCTGGAAACCTTTCGGTCTGTCTGTATCTCCTCCAGGCCAGATGATCTTTCTCTGCTTATTTAGCAGCACCTGAGGGAACAGCGGGCTAAAATAAGCTCCAAGTGACCTAGATGGAGATCTTTTGGGTGATTTTATGATGGGGGCAGCATTTGTGTCCCACATATTTAGGAATATGTTGGACATAAGTGAAGGAAGAAGAACATTTTAAGAACGGTTAAAGTGTCCTTCACGAAAAGCTATTAGCCTTGTAGGTTCATATTATAAAATAAGTTTAAAAAGACATTAAAATAACCTGTATTATCTTCTCAATTTCTAGTCAACTATGTCTACACTTTACCTTGAAATCTAATCATTAGAAACTTCTAAGATGATACTGTTTTTGTACTAATGTGTGAACATCTCATGCTAGAAACATGTTTATCTGTAAATCGTCCATGAAAAATGTATTCCTCAAGTCACATGTTCAGCAGGATGTTGAATGCAATTTTCCCAAAGATCATGGATAGAAGAAAATGAAGTTTTGGTTTTATTTAGAATTTTCTGATCGGGTCACTTTAAAAGTACACTATATTGCCAAAAGTATTCGCTCACCTGCCTTGACTCGCATATGAACTTAAGTGACATCCCTTTCCTAATCCATAGGGTTCAATATGACATCGGTCCACCCTTTGCAGCTATAACAGCTTCAACTCTTCTGGGAAGGCTGTCCACAAGGTTTAGGAGTGTGTTTATGGGAATTTTTGACCATTCTTCCAGAAGCGCATTTGTGAGGTCACACACTGATGTTGGACGAGAAGGCCTGGCTCTCAGTCTCCGCTCTAATTCATCCCAAAGGTGTTCTATCGGGTTGAGGTCAGGACTCTGTGCAGGCCAGTCAAGTTCATCCACACCAGACTCTGTCATCCATGTCTTTATGGACCTTGCTTTGGTCACTGGTGCACAGTCATGTTGGAAGAGGAAGGGGCCAGCTCCAAACTGTTCCCACAAAGTTGGGAGCATGGAATTGTCCAAAATGTCTTGGTATGCTGAAGCATTCAGAGTTCCTTTCACTGGAACTAAGGGGCCAAGCCCAGCTCCTGAAAAACAACCCCACACCATAATCCCCCCTCCACCAAACTTTACACTTGGCACAATGCAGTCAGACAAGTACCGTTCTCCTGGCAACCACCAAACCCAGACCCGTCCATCAGATTGCCAGATGGAGAAGCGCGATCCGTCACTCCAGAGAACGCGTCTCCACTGCTCTAGAGTCCAGTGGCGGCGTGCTTTACACCACTGCATCCGACGCTTTGCATTGCACTTGGTGATGTATGGCTTGGATGCAGCTGCTCGGCCATGGAAACCCATTCCATGAAGCTCTCTGCGCACTGTTCTTGAGCTAATCTGAAGGCCACATGAAGTTTGGAGGTCTGTAGCGATTGACTCTGCAGAAAGTTGGCGACCTCTTCGCACTATGCGCCTCAGCATCCGCTGACCCCGCTCCGTCAGTTTACGTGGCCTACCACTTCGTGGCTGAGTTGCTGTCGTTCCCAAACACTTCCACGTTCTTATAATACAGCTGACAGTTGACTGTGGAATATTTAGAAGCGAGGAAATTTCACGACTGGATTTGTTGCACAGGTGGCATCCTATCACAGTTCCACGCTGGAATTCACTGAGCTCCTGAGAGCGACCCATTCTTTCACAAATGTTTGTAAAAACAGTCTGCATGCCTAGGTGCTTGATTTTATACACCTGTGGCCATGGAAGTGATTGGAACACCTGATTCTGATTATTTGGATGGGTGAGCGAATACTTTTGGCAATATAGTGTATATCTGAATGTAAATTATTCATTTTTTTTTTTTAATCATGTCAAGTCCCATGATATTACTCATGGCTTTAACACCGGATGCTAGTTAAGCGCAATTTGTGCGTTTGCTAACTCTATACTCAACCCTGTACCTCATTCAAAAAGTAAAATACAGCCTAAAATATAAGTCTGGTAGTGAGACGTGTTGTCATCTGCCAAAAAATAAATAAATAAATAAATAAATAAATAAAGCCACACACCTGAGTTCCATTATAAATGCCGACTTGAATGAGTCTGCTCTTCTGATAGTTAAGGATGCTGTAATGAGCGTACTTCCTGTCCCCATCATCATTAAACTCCACTCGTCCTGTCAGGCCTTCTGGGTATTTGGATGACATCAGAACCCTACAGTACAGAAAGACACCGGAGAAAAATGAAAGGCTTTTTTGTCTCAACCAAATTGCTAAATTTATGCAAACGCAGTCAAATTTATGCAGGCTAGATCAGCCTTCTGGATCAGACACAATCTTCTCCACGTCTGACCTTTTAAAGAGTGGCCCAGTTTTCCAGATGTTGGTGTTGCCCACACAACCCCGAGGCGGCTCAGTAATGTTCTCCTTCTCAAAAAGCTCCTGAATGGACTGGGCCACGACCGCCACCGCGTCGCTGATGTGAGCCGACTCGTTCTTGCCGTTAATGAGCTGAAGGCCAATCAGTCCTGTGTGTGTCGGCATCAGAATAATCCAGTGAGCTGGCTGTCTCCTGCTATTAATAACCTTACTAATGTGAACAAAACCTTAAGATCCCTGTGATGTAAAAGTGAATACTGGGAGATAATATATATTCTAGATTTAAACATCCATCCATTTTCTATACCTGCTTTATTCCTAATTAGGGTCACAGGGATCTGCTGGAGCACACATTGGGCGAAAGGCAGGGGTACACCTTGGACAGGTCAGATTTAAACATCTTAACACTATTAGACTCAATTTGAGAGACTTTATGTCTCACAAACTGCACAGTTGGGTTTTTTTTCCTTCCAGAAAGTTCAGTAGTCTTTACCTCTGCTAAAATGAGTGCTAATTATATTTGTAGGATATCCTGGATCCTGATAATCCTGGATAACATGCATAGAAATAACTTAAAACCAGGACTTTTAGTTGTCTTTCTTTAAACCCTATTATAAGACTAATGGAATATTCAAATAAACTATGAATCAAAAGTATTTCAGCATTTTTAAACATCTAAGAGTTACTCACGAAATACAGTACATCTACTGAAAATGAGACAGCCGAGAAAAAAGCCAGTGCTTTTCCAGCGTCTCTAGCTCAGCTTCGCAATCCCATACGTACCGTCAGGAGCTTCACTCAGAGCTTTACCAGACATCTCCCGCTCTCCGACTAGCCACACATAGCCAGAGCCGGTCATGTTGAGAAACCGGGCCGTCTTGTACACGGCAGCAGCGTCGTCCTCACTGCGGGCAAACACACGTTAGTCGCAGTTCATTGGGTGGACTCTGGAAGCCTCTTCTAAATAGATTTATAAGCAATTTTATTTTATTTTTAAAACATTACTGGTATGTATTATGTGATTTAGATTAGGTACTTTTTTTTAAAATGATGCTACCACCAGCATGTTTCACCAGCGTCTTTCACATTTCCATCTTACAGTAATGGTGCTCCGTGGGATGATATCATTTTATGGTTTATTATATATGATGCTGAGTAGTTATATGAGAAACTCACCGTACATTACAGCACTTTAATCCTAATCTAACAGAGTGGCCCTCATTATGCATTCCTACACCATGATTTATACTCCGCAGTGCCGGTAATGTTTCCGAGTCGTAAATAATATCTCACCTGGCGGACAGAATGATCACGCGAGCCTCCAGCTCCTTGGCCTCCAGCAGCAGGGCAGTTAAGTTAGTCTCTTGGTTGAACTGGAGGACTTTCTCTGCCTGGGATCGGGGCACACAGTCAGTAAAATCTAGAGACACTTCCCCACCCCAGGACCATGCTGCCTCTTTTACCTCTCTTCACTGCTCTGGTTGAATTTTCTTTGCTTTTGTGTGATTGAAAAAGGAGGAAAATGACAGCGCTCCAAGGAAAATTGGATCAACTAAAAAAAAAAAAAAAAATAAGAAAAAAACTAGAAGGGGGGAAAAAACGTCTGTATTGTTGCATGCAATGCTGAGGGTTATCAAGGCTCCAGAGAACGGCGTGCATGTTAGAGGTTTGGGGGAAAAGGCCGATGCAACCGGAAACTGAAACCGGGAGAAAGGGTGTGAGCGGTGAGAGGCTTGATCTGCCCAAAGAAAAAGATAAAAAAAATAAGAAAAAAACTAGGAGGTGCTGCGCAAAAGGGAGGAAGTAGTATCTGGGAATGTGACGTGTCCCACACTAGCGCATCTAAACAAAGGAACAAAGGAGCTTTTATTTCTATTTGATCTGAATCATGCATTCCTTTATTTGGAAGGGGGGAAAAATGATAATGACAGAAGCGGAGCGTGTTTACTTTTCTCTCTTTTTTTTTTTTCTTTCTTGGAAAACCGAAAATCATAATCGTTCAAAACAAGTCCATTCGTCATTTAAAATCATAAGGGTACCAAAAAAAAGAAAGTCTCGATGTAAAAAGAAACACGTGCTACCAAGATAAGGGCATTTCTGGGTTGGCCAATGGCTGACTGGCCAGATTCTAGTTGCAACGTTTAAGTTGGTGGGCGGCGTGCATTGACCATGCAAGTATACCTTAGGTCCTCGCTTGTTGTCATAGGACAGTTGGTCGAGGTTTTCATAGTTCCTTTTTTTATTCTGATGAGTAATGTGCACAGAGAAAATATGCAGACAGAAGAATATTATAAACAGTTGAAAATGATGGGCAATAAAGCATCTAACAAAGTTTTTCTGCTCCAAATTGGAAGTCCTAACGCCGGGGCTTTCAAAAGCATCAGAGACTGCTCTAATTCATCACTGACCTGAAACATGACAACCTGATTTATGTCTTTTTAAGTGCTAAACAAGTTAAGAAGCTTCGTGTCAGCATTTTAAAATCCCACACAAGTGAAAATGACGCAATCGAAGGTTTTATAATGACGACCAGAATCAGGTTTGCTGCAACTTTGTCCTTTACTCTGTGAGGAAATCGCACTTAGTTAGCAAGCTAGGATGGGGTAGCTTAGTGGTGAAGGTTGTTGGATTACTGATTGGAAAGTTTTGAGCTTGAATCCCAAGTCCACCAACCTGCTGCTGATCAAGGCCCTTAGCTCTCAAAGGAGAAAGTCTCTCTAGATAAGGATGTCTACCTTTAACACATGACCTGAAAATGTGGATATAGTACACCTTTTATTTACATATATAAATGGACCGAATTAGTTTTTAGAGAAGTAAAAAGCATACAAAATGTGTACCATTAGAATAACCACCTGAAAAACAAAGTACATTTAAGAGAATTAAGGCATTTCCACTTAATTTTTGCGTGAAATATAATTTATAATTTCTTTAAGTTGAAGAAGTTGAGCAGGAAAAAGCTACCAGAGATAATAATAAGAGCTAGGAAGTCTCAGAAGATTAGTGAAATAAATTACAGATGTACCTTACAGTAAGCTATAATCAAATGGGGTTTTGTTTACCAGAAGATTTAATATGATGAATGGCCCTCGTGTCATATTCACAGCTTTGGAAGTTTCCTAATAGCTCTATGCTGTAGTAGAAGCTTTAGAAATTGTGGTTAATGCTAAGTGTAATTAGTCAAGTTTATTCATACACTGTTAATAATGTACCAAATAAATCTCAATAGATCTGCCTTGCTTCCACTGTCCATAGAAAAGTCTTTATGGCCTTATTTAGCTAGATGGATCATCAGTAGCTAGCTTGGAGTCATCCAGTTGCTTAGCCTTAGCCTTTTCTTAGCCCTAGTGTTTGTCTTCCTTTTACAAAAATGCAGCTCATAGCACTAAAAATGTCATTTCTCGGGATGTTGATAAATGTGACCTCGAGACATTTTGAAAGTTCTGTGAAACAAAAAGGTCTCAGAAACATTCAGATGAAAATGTTAGTTAGCTTTAGGGATAGAGACAAAGACACTGCAGAAGGAGCCGGCGCTTTTCTGCTGCAGCATATTGCATTCTTCTCATCCTGTGATTTTTTGAGGGCAACAGCCTCCGGGGAGCCGTAGCCATGCTCGGACGGAGCGGGGCGATTCTGCAGTGGTATAAATAAACTCCTGTAGCACAGGAACATACAGTTCTGCACTATATATACACTGCATGTATCAGAGCTCAGCCTTTATAGGTCAAATTCTGTTTCAAATTTCACTCTGGTTCTGATTTTTGCTTCTGGTTCGAAACGCAGGTCTTTAATCTTTTATTTCGTACATTATTCATGAGGACACTCTAAATCACAGTAACATCGAGCTGTTTTCTGGTTTTGCTCCACACAGCATTAGTAGGGATACGTGTTATTTTTATCTTGCTGTATCTGACGCTCTGATGCATCAAGTGCTGAAAATAGTTCACTGCAGGGAATATGTTAACATTTGTGATCTGGAAAATGATCATTATATGGTCTAAAGGAATTCGAATAGGTTGATTTTAGCTTCTGATTTGGTAAATAAGCTCAACACTGCAGGTGTGATACGGAAGAATACTTCCATACCAGCACACACTCCAGTGTTCTAGCACTTCCTGGTTGTTTCCTATGCAAACCTCCTGGTTGGTTGTTGCCAAATGTCTTCCTAAAATAACCCTAGCATTCACTATATGACCATCTGACACAATTGTACAATTTCCCTTCACTGGAACTAAAAGATCCTTGAGCTCGTGTACAACACAGAAGAACTCGAGTGTCCTGTACAGAGTGCTGACCTCAATCCTAATAAATAATCCACAACTTTGAGATGAACTTGAACTCTGACTGGACCCCAGATCTCCTGACTAATATTTGTGTGGCTTTATAGCTCTGTGTTCACACACTTTTGACCATATCGAGTCAATCATCAGAGATATACACCGATCGGCATAACATTATGAGCAGTGACAGGTGAAGTGAATAAGACTGATGATCTCCTCATCATGGCACCTGTTAGTGGGTGGGATATATTAGGCAGCAAGTGAACATTTTGACCTCAAAGTTGATGTTAGAAGCAGGAAAAATGGACAAGTGTAAGGATTTGAGCGAGTTTGATGAAGGGACGAATTGTGATGGCTAGACCACTGGATCAGAGCATCTCCAAAACTGCAGCTCTTCCTGGTCTGCAGTGGTCAGTATCTATCAAAAGTGGTCCAAGGAATGAACAGTGGTGAACTGGAGATAGGGTCATGGGCGGCCAAGGCTCATTGATACACGTGGGGAGCGAAGGCTGGCCCGTTTGATCTGATCCAACAGACGAGCTACTGTTGCTCAAATTGCTGAAGAAGTTAATGCTGGTTCTGATAGAAAGGGGTCAGAATACACAGTGCAGGACGGGTCAGGGCTGTTCTGGCAGCAAAAGGGGGACTGACATAATATTAGGCAGGTGGTCATAATGTTATGCCTGATCAGTGTATATTTAATTCCTTTACCATCATCCTCCTCACTTAACAGATCATCTATAGAAATATATATTTTTTACCATGAGACACTGCAAAGCTTATAAACCTTTGTTTTTTTAACCTTTCGAATCAATCTCTCTTTCACCACATCCATAATTATCCCAGACAATATAAACTACTTCATATACGTTTTCTATTGAGCCAGCAAGAATCCTAATGAACCGCCCTTATACAGCAAAACTCTGGAAAATGAATCATTTTTCATTAATAGACCGCGACAGAATTCAATGCATATTTTATGAGTGCAGTTTTATTAGCAGTCTGAGAACAATTTCAGCTCAATCGACTCTAATCTACACAAGGGAACATTACTGTGAAACCAGTAACACCCGGGAAAAAAAAAAAAAAAATCCTCAATTCCCAGCAGTTCTGGAGCTTAATTGCGACTAGACTGAAATAGTCTCTATATTAATAATGTTCTCTATCTGCAAAGAGGGCACCGGTAATTACTATAGCACAGATGTCAATTGGGGATGGTGATTTAGCTTGAGAGCCTTACGAAAGTTCAGCACAGACGTCATTCCTTTCATCAATCAACCAGCAATCAACCAAACACACCCTGCTGGATGCTGATGTAAAACTGCTGACTGGTCTTGAATTTGAATTCTTGGAGAATACAATAAGATGCAACAGCGTATTAAAGATAAGCTCCGTTCGTGAGCCAGTGATGCTTCGTAAAGCCCCGGGTTAAGATTTTCATTTCGCTCCTGCCGTGGAGCGACTCAGGAGATTTAGACTATGGCAGAAAGCAATGTGAGATGAGTAAGAAATGCACAAAACTTCAACTAGATTAGACCACATTAGACGCTGTTTGATGCCTCGGGCAATAGCCAACATTTACAAAATGGCATGAGCGAGATGTTTTTCACGCAACAGAAAAGCAAACAGTTACATACATAGAAGACTTCTGAGATTGTTAAATGCACAATGTTACACACACACACACACACATGCTTATACGTATCCAAGGATGGCTCACCTTGGTCTCCCTCTCCTCCAGAAGGGTCTCCAGTCTCTTCTGGGCGGCTCGACCTTCGTGGTCGTCGCTGACGATCAGGATGATGTGGTTCCAGCGGAACTCACGCATCATGTCGAACCACACGTGCGCCTGGTGCGAGTAAGGTGGCACGGTGCGCAGGAAGGAAAGATGGATGCTCTGAGGAGGAGAAAAGCTAACACTTAGAAACTTTTACACTTATCACAACTGTACAACTTCCATAGTGCCTCTGTTATAGCTCCGCCCATATCCACAGCAACACCATGCTTGTTTCTGGCTCATTAATTGTTGCTTTAAAGAACCATTCAGGTGTGTGTCATCGTATTGCACTTCCTGTGTGCTTCAACGCTGTTATTCCACGTTCATGTTCTTAAAGGGAGTCTCTATTTTCCCTCCATTATTGTATTTCCTTTATGTTATTCCAAGTTTTCTGTGGTTTATCCACTTCTCTATTTAGCTCAGGTCAAGTATCGGTTATTACACGATAGTAAATTTCACACATGTTCATGGCTTAACAAATCCATCTATCATGTATTTCATTTGATCCGCCAACCTTATCGGAGTAGATGGACATCCTGGTGGTGAGGCCGACCACAGGGATACGGTAGAAGCCTGCGGTGTAGGACACCGGTGTAGGTGTGAGGTGGTCGCTGGACTGTGGAGGGTGGCTCACCAAAATCGCATAGACCTGTAGACAAAATATAGAGCACAAACATAGAGATTTTTTCCTAGACATGAGAAAATAAAAATAGCCGACCTAGATATGTCTGTTTAAGTGAGTGGTATGAAATGTCCAGGTTTTCTGTCCAGATTCGGCTGGTTAGGATTTTGATATGAGATAAAAGAGCTGAAAATTCTACTCTCTACTGACTCAGTGCTTTTAAGGACACTGGGTATGGCTGAGGGAAAAATATATGGAATTATTGAAAGATTAAAGACATTTTGTGAAATAATCCCAGCATCTGCAAACGATAGCACGTAAAAATCCCTGCGTGGTTCGCCACTGCTTATCCGTCTAATCGTTTTTGCATGACGAACATATTGCTTTGGCACCATTTGTGATTCAACAGTGCCCCAGCTGCTTGCAATAAGGCCGTATTCAGTGAAAATACAACAGGAAGACACCAAAAAATGTGAGATTTTTTTGGATTGTATGAGTCGCCATAATGGTGGTGTATCTTGACAGACTGTATGTTTGGGCCTCAGATGAGGTTTTTCTATCCAACATGCTCTCAGGCATCTCTTTTGTACCATCTGCCACAAAGCACAACCAACTCAGATCGAAGCAGAGTGGTGAAGTGAAGAAGAAAAAAAAAGTCCGATTTTCAAAATATGAAGATATATATGGTGAATTTAGCATAAAAAAACAACCCCATAAATACATTACAGAGAATGAGAAAATGAGAAAATGAATGCATTCTAATTTTGAGAGCGAAGAGATGAATGAGATGAGGTTTTGGACATTAAGGAATTCCTGTGCATTTTCTCTCCAGCCTGCCAGCACAGAAATCATGACTACAGCACTTTATAAATGGCATAAACCATCGTACGAGTGCTTAAAGTGCTCTTAATTTAATTTGGCGCAAGCAGGCTTTTAATGATGCAATGCTACTCCTGACTACATCGTACCCTAGAGACTCCCAGCTCGCTTCAATACCCAGGATGGATAGTGGATGAAGAATGGAGGATGGAGGATAGAAGATGGTGGATGAAAGATGGAGGATGAAGGATTGAGGATGGAGGATGGAGGATAGAGAATGAAGGATGGAGGATAGAGAATGGAGGATAAAGGATGGAGGATAAAGGATGGAGGAAAGAAGAAGAAGGATGGAGGATGAAGGATGGAAGATGAAGGATGGAGGATGAAGGATGGAAGATGAAGGATGAAGGATGATGGATGGAGGATAGAGGATAAAGGATGGAGAATGAAGGATAAAGGATGGAGGATAGAGGGTGAAGGATGGATGATAGAGGATAAGGGATGGATGATGGAGGATAGAGGATGGAGAATGGAGGATGGAGGATAGAGAATGAAGGATGGAGGATAGAGGATAGAGAATGGAGGATAAAGGATGGAGGAAAGAAGAAGAAGGATGGAGGATAGAAGATTGGATGATAGAGGATGAAGGATGGAGCATAGAGGATGAAGGATGATGGATGGATGGAGGATAGAGGATAAAGGATGGAGAATGAAGGATAGAGGATGAAGGACGGAGGATGAAGGATGGATGATGGAGGATAGAGGATAAAGGATGGAGAATGAAGGATAGAGGATGAAGAATGGAGGATGAAGGATAGAGGATAAGGGATGGATGATGGAGCATAGAGGATGAAGAAAGGAGGATGAAGGATAGAGGATGGAGGATAGAGGATGGAGGATGCCTCCTTTCTCTACATTTTCCTTAAGCATATGATTGTTATGAATGAAAGAATGGAACTTACTTGTTTTTTCTGGATCTTCCACACTATTAAATGTAACTATAAATGGATAAAAATAGCAATATAGTATAAGAGGAATGAAGTCATGTGCTGTTTTTGGAAAATAATGAACCTCAGGCTGGTAAAATTGATGCCAGCTCATGTGATGTCAACGTCATCGCTGATTACTGTCCTCTAACAGAGTACACCCCGAGTATTGTATTCTTTACTCATTCATTCGAAACACACATTTTTCACAGCTTTCGAGCGCTTGTTCTATCTAGGCCATGCTCTTTACTCATCTGTAGAGTCCCACTCGACTTTAACTAGCTGTGACAATCATTCTTATATAACAGTTTGTAACACACACGCTCTATTAATTTTACACCTAACTGCTTTTGTAACAGCTGTGTTCATACCACAGGAAGCTCCAGATCCCTTCCTCCCTACAGAAACTACAGAGCTACAGAGCTACAGTGCTGACTCTGGACTGCATCCAATCATCAACAAACATTGACCGTAATCAACATACTGCCTCTGGGTTAAAAACACACACACACACACACACACACACACAGTAAACAGATCTGATGTGTGGGGCTTTATACAGTTCAGTGCTCTCAGTTCTCTCCAACTTATCAAATGTTTTATATTTAGGGGTCCAAACACCAAAGTGTTATTGTGTAGTGTGTAGTTGTGTAGTGTTACAGTATTGTGTAGTGTGTAGTTGTGTAGTGTTACAGTATTGTGTAGTGTGTAGTTGTGTAGTGTTACTATGGTGTATTGTGCATTGTGTTGTGTTACTGTATTGTAAAGCGTGTAGTATGTAGTTTTACTGTAGTGTTGTACTAATGGTGTAGTGTTACTGTGTTGAGTATTGTGTAGTGTTACTGTGTTGTGTATTGTGTAGTGTGTAGCGTTACTGTATTTTTTAGTGTGTAGTGTTACTGTATTGTGTATTATGTAGTTGTATAGTGTTACTGTATGGTGTAGTGTGTAGTGTTACTGTAGTGTGTATTGTGAATTGTGTAGTGTTACTGTATTGTGTAGTGTGTAGTGTTACTGTATTGTGTAGTGTGTAGTGTTACTGTATGATGTAGTGTGTAGTGTTACTGTAGTGTGTAGTGTGTAGTGTTACTGTATTGTGTAGTTGTATAGTGTTACTGTAGTGTGTAATGTGTAGTGTTACTGTATTGTGTAGTTGTATAGTGTTACTGTATGATGTAGTGTGTAGTGTTACTGTATTGCGTATTGTGTATTGTGTAGTGTTACTGTATTGTATATTGTGTAGTGTTACTGTATTGCGTATTGTGTATTGTGTAGTGTTACTGTATTGTATATTGTGTAGTGTTACTGTAGTGTGTAGTGTGTATTGTTATTATATTGTGTAGTGTTTAATGTTACTGTATTGTGTATTGTGTAGTTGTATAGTGTTACTGTATGGTGTACTGTGCATTGTGTTGTGTTACTGTATTGTGTATTGTGTATTGTGCAGTGTTACTGTATGGTGTAGTGTGTAGTGTTACTGTATTGCATATTGTGTATTGTGTAGTGTTACTGTAGTGTGCAGTGTTACTGTATTGTATATTGTGTAGTGTTACTGTAGTGTGTAGTGTGTATTGTTATTATATTGTGTAGTGTTTAATGTTACTGTATTGTGTATTGTGTAGTTGTATAGTGTTACTGTATGGTGTACTGTGCATTGTGTTGTGTTACTGTATTGTGTATTGTGTATTGTGCAGTGTTACTGTATGGTGTAGTGTGTAGTGTTACTGTATTGCATATTGTGTATTGTGCAGTGTTACTGTATGGTGTAGTGTGTAGTGTTACTGTATTGCATATTGTGTATTGTGTAGTGTTACTGTAGTGTGCAGTGTTACTGTATTGTGTATTGTGTAGTGTTACTGTAGTGTGTAGTGTGTATTGTTATTATATTGTGTAGTGTTTAATGTTACTGTATTGTGTATTGTGTAGTTGTATAGTGTTACTGTATGGTGTATTGTGCATTGTGTTGTGTTACTGTATTGTGTTGTGTTACTGTATTGTGTATTGTGTAGTGTTACTGTAGTGTGTAGTGTTACTGTAGTGTGTAGTGTTACTGTATTGCGTATTGTGTATTGTGCAGTGTTACTGTATGGTGTAGTGTGTAGTGTTACTGTATTGCATATTGTGTATTGTGTAGTGTTACTGTAGTGTGCAGTGTTACTGTATTGTGTATTGTGTAGTGTTACTGTAGTGTGTAGTGTGTATTGTTATTATATTGTGTAGTGTTTAATGTTACTGTATTGTGTATTGTGTAGTTGTATAGTGTTACTGTATGGTGTATTGTGCATTGTGTTGTGTTACTGTATTGTGTTGTGTTACTGTATTGTGTATTGTGTAGTGTTACTGTAGTGTGTAGTGTTACTGTAGTGTGTAGTGTTACTGTATTGTGTATTGTGTATTGTGCAGTGTTACTGTATGGTGTAGTGTGTAGTGTTACTGTATTGCGTATTGTGTATTGTGTAGTGTTACTGTAGTGTGCAGTGTTACTGTATGGTGTAGTGTGTAGTGTTACTGTAGTGTGTAGTGTTACTGTATTGCGTATTGTGTATTGTGCAGTGTTACTGTATGGTGTAGTGTGTAGTGTTGCTGTATTGCGTATTGCATATTGTGTAGTGTTACTGTAGTGTGCAGTGTTACTGTATGGTGTAGTGTGTAGTGTTACTGTAGTGTGTAGTGTGTATTGTTATTATATTGTGTAGTGTTTAATGTTACTGTATTGTGTATTGTGTAGTTGTATAGTGTTACTGTATGGTGTATTGTGCATTGTGTTGTGTTACTGTATTGTGTATTGTGTAGTGTTACTGTATTGTGTATTGTGCATTGTGTTGTGTTACTGTATGGTGTAGTGTGTTGTGTTACTGTATTGTGTAGTGTGTAATGTTACTGTGTTGTGTATTGTGTAGTTGTATAGTGTTACTGTATGGTGTAGTGTGTAGTGTTACTGTATGGTGTAGTGTATAATGTTACTGTGTTGTGTATTGTGTAGTTGTATAGTGTTACTGTATGGTGTAGTGTGTAGTGTTACTGTATGGTGTAGTGTATAATGTTACTGTGTTGTGTATTGTGTAGTTGTATAGTGTTACTGTATGGTGTAGTGTGTAGTGTTACTGTATTGTGTAGTGTGTAATGTTACTGTGTTGTGTATTGTGTAGTTGTATAGTGTTACTGTATGGTGTAGTGTTACTGTATGGTGTATTGTGCATTGTGTTGTGTTACTGTATTGTATATTGTGCAGTGTGTAGTGTCACTGTATTGTGTAGTGTGTAGTGTTACTGTGTTGTGTAGTATATATTGTGTAGTGTATTGTGAAGTAGTGTGTAGTGTTACTATGTTGTATTGTGTAGTAGTGTGTAGTGTTACTGTATTGTGTAGTTGTGTAGTGTTACCGTATTGTGTATTTGTGTTACTGTAGTGTTCTTCTCTAATTAATCATGTTAAAAATAATTAAAGAGCCACTGCATTAGAGTGAGAGCTAACGCATCATTCCTTCATCATCATCATCATCATCATCATCAGTTCACCTTCACATCTATAACCACACCGTTATACTGTCCTGTAGATCTTCCTCAGACATGACTCTACATTACTGAATTCATCCCATAACCCATTACCTTCAGATTCATTTACTCACCTTAAAGAATTCTATTCATTTTCACTCACATAATGAGTGATTCTGTTACTTTAATAAAACACACAGGACATGGATTTCTTATCTCTAGAGTCATTCTCCTGGATCTAGAGTAATGTGAGAATGATTTTAAGAAGATTAAAAGTAGATCATTACTCTTCATAGATATAACAGACATGTAAATACATTACAAGACACACATAAAAGGAACAAAATGTGTATCATTAAGGGGCCGGATCTATATATATATATATATATATATATGTGTGTGTGTGTGTGTGTGTGTGTGTGTGTGTGTGTGGGTGTATATGAATGTTTGGGGAACATTTATTACTCATAGTGAGGCTTATACAGTTGCAATAATTGCGCTTTACGATCAGATACAGTCAGGATATCTGTTTAATAACTAGCAAATGTGTGCTTCTACACACACACACACACACACACACACACACTCAAACACACACAGCCTTTGTGAGCTTTGAGAGCATCACTATAAAGCGCTAGGTCTCTTGACCTGAGGGTCATGTGTCGATCAGTTGGACCGATCAATATAAGCACTACCTAATCTTTCAGCCTCTGAACAAAATGCTTTGACTTCAGCCTACACGAGCAAAAAAAAAAATAAATAAATAAATCCTGACCTTTTGCTTCATTTGGTCAGCACATCCTCACTATTGTTCTTTTATGAATCACTTTCTGACTCACAGAGTATGAGGCTTCCTATGTAAATGAACCTGGTTGTAAAATAGTGATATTATTATAGATTATTATCTACTTGGGTTAGTGGGATAGAAATAAATAAATATTTTTAAATTTGTGTAAGAATATTACGTATCTCTCTCTCTCAGTGCATCCAGGATGTGTTTTAGGTTCTGATATACAGATAAAAAATATTTTTTATTCATTAATTAATTTAATTATTCAATTAATGATTTATTTTTTTTAATTTATTTATTTTTCATGTGAAGGTACATTTTCGAGTCGTAAGTTGAACAGTACCCTTAAAAAATATGACACCAAAATAAGACCATTAAATAACTTTACCTCAAAAAATCATTTTACTATACGTTCTATATCTAAGAATATATTTTTTTCATAAATTACAAATTTATAAATTCCTTTATCTTAATGAATTAAGCTATTTTAAACGAATCTAATATATTTATTTATTTATTTTATATTTTTTCCTATATTTTAACCCTTTCATTCATAGTGACTCACTTTTTTTTAATGTTGTTGTAAAGCATTATTCACTTTATTCAAGCACATTTCTCTCCTATATTATATGCAAAGTCTCAAAGTGGATCTGTCTAAACCTTCCACAAAATGATGATTATGAATGAAAAATTAGATTTTTTTAGTTCTGAAAAATATTACTATATTTTTTAAATGTTTTCGTTATATATTTTAATATTTTTTGAATGTTAGCAACACACTGGAATGTTTGTAGGATTATTATTATTATTATTATTATTATTATTATTATTATTATTATTATTATTATTATTATTATTATTATTTATGATGTAAAGTATTTTTCCACTTTTATTTTGTATGAAATACGCTTTGAAAAATGTGTTCAAATTTATATAAAATGCAATTTAAAGTAATCTAAACATTTCTTTCTTTCTTTCTTTCTTTCTTTTTTGCCAAAAAAATAAGGTGTCATACTTTATGTGGCACATAATTTTATCATCGTTCTATATTATAAATGATTCTTAGAGGGGGTAAAAAATGTTTCTATGCTCCCATTTAGAGCTTCCCTTCAGAATTTTTTGATTGAACCATTTTTTTGTGCAACTTTTCATCCATGAAATGGTCCATCCATCAGCTGAGAGGAAATGTGCAGCGTTCTTTCCAGTCCATCAGCTACATCATTAACACAGAATGAAATGATCACGTCTGGTCTTTTCCATAAAGTTAAAAGTTTTCTTCACCACAACTCCACTTCTTTATCCCACAATGCCCTGCGCGTTTATTCCCTATACCTCTCAGTCAGCGAGAATTAATGGGGGAAGAAACGGATGGGAAAATGAGCCGGAGCCCTGCAGCACCTACCTGGTTGGAGATGAGGTCCTCACACACAGACAGCGCCATCTGAATAGCGTTGGCTTTGTGCGTGACGGAGATGGCGTTGAGTTTAAACCTGTCTCTGCCGTACACCACGCTTGCCTGGTTCACCGCATCCTTAAACACCTGCTCGTACCGCTTTTGGCTCAGCACCGCGCCGATGTTCACGATTTTCATCTCGCAGCCACCCGGAGCGCAGGAGCAGGAGAGCAGAATCAAGAGCACAAAGAAGCGCATGGTGGAAAGAACCCGAAATCCTAATCAGGTATTGCTGTATGGGATCAGGAAAAGCACCGGGGACACTGTTCAGAGGTGGAAAATCCCGGGTGCGAGGTTCATGCTCACTGCGGCGGAATGCACACGGTCACTGGTCCGACGCTCCGTTTGCGTCTGCGCGTATCAGCTACACGGTTAGAGCTGCTTTGCTTCATTGAAGCTACCTTTATCACGCAGAGATATTCACCTTCTTTCCATGGACCGGGGTTTCCAGCTCATCCAGGCAAAAGGCATGTCATTTCACACCTTATTTCCTGCAAGAACAAAATAATTGTGTGATGCGCTGTCCTAACGCTGCGTGTCCGCTGTGAGAGGCGATGCGGAGCGAGCGACCCGAGCTGCTGTCCGCGGTGCTGCTGACAGCTGGCCTGGTATGCTGGACTAACCGGTACATAATTTCCCCACCCATCCTAACTCTTTCTACACATGAACGTCTGTGGATGCATCTTTACATCCAGTGGTGTTCCCAGGGGTATAGGGTGGGGGGTGGGGTTGTTTGGTAGCATTTCAGGTTTACCAATTCCAAATGTTTATTTGTGGACGATGAACGTTACACACATACAGCACTACCTCAGTACATGCTTGTAGTGCAATTACTGTGCAAAAAAACCCGTTATTAACGTGTCACACAGCACGTCTTATTGTTTTATGAAGGCCTACAAATGTGTGGTAAATGAAGTAAATGTAATTATTTGTCTTGCATCTGACTTGCATCAGTGCACTGCAGTAGCGCCAAACTGAAACGCAATCACCGGACAATCGTGTCCCTAAACCAGCCTTGGAGAAGGGTACGAAAGCGTTTTTTTGTCTGGGAAGGAAAATTACGCACTTGTTTCCCACTGTACAAAAAAAAATAAGACCCCATGTGTGTATTGCATTTTCTTGCAATGAGATGCTGTTTTTAAAATCTTCCAAAAATTTTAGCCAAACATAGCCACACTGATGGAGCCCTTCTCCTGACAATGCTTTTTAAAAGTTGTCACACCAACCACTCTAATAATAAACGTTTGAAATTCTCAGCCGAGGTGAGAACGCCTGAGTAAAATTTTGAACCTCTTGCCTCTGCATAGTGCTCGCGCACGTGCTGCTATGCGCGCCCCGCGGCTCCTGGACTTTCTGCGTTGGCGTTGTGAATGATCACACTTCACCCAGGCGCAGCTCCAATATATAGTGGGGCTTTTTTCCTGAACCAAAACCCCTAAACGAATATATATATATATATATATATATATATATATATATATATATATATATATATATATAACAAAAAAATAATGTAAGAGGCATGAAATATGTTATAAGAGATCTCATTAAAAAGTGCCAATTAACTAAGAAGGAACAAAAGGTGCAAGCAGATGGGATCTAGACTTGTTTCCCATAAACCCTGAATGTATTTGTGTCAGTCTGAGAGATCCTCATTAAGTAAATACTTAAAATAGATATAAATATATTCTAAAAAAATTATGTTCATTTAAATGGAATTAAGATGTTTTGTACATGGGTGAGCTATAGCTCAAACTAGCCTAGGAAATATCAGTTGAAATAAAATACCAGACAATGTAAACCATTCAGTTAAATACAATTATGACAATTTGTAGAAAAGTAAATATTAACATATAAGAAAATATCGTTGATTGAATTGACATTAAAAAAAAATAAGACTCAGTGTGACTCAGCAGTTGTCCAAACTGTACAAATGTTCTGTAAGGACTAGGGACCGTTCGACTGAGGAGGTAAAAATACACAGAAAGGTTTTGGGTACCAGAGAGGGTGTGAGGCTCAGTCAATCTGTGAATAGATTCAGCTTCGAGGTTTGCTTTAAGTTTTGACTTGCTACAGGTAACAGACGTCCACAATGAGGTCAAACACCCATCCATCTATTCATTGTCTATACCAGCTTTATTCCTAATTAGGGTCAAGGGGATCTGCTGGAGCCTTTCCCAGTACACATTGGGCAAAAGGCAAGGGTAGACCCTGGACAGGTCGCCAGTCCCTCACACATATAGACAGACAACCACTCACACTCACTCCTATGGGAAATCACCAATCAACCTAATGTACATGTTTTTGGACTGTGGGAGGAAACCGGAGTACCCGGAGTAAACGGGGAGAACATGCAAACTCCACACAGAAAGGCCCCGGGATTCGAACCCAGGACGAGGTCAAACATTTCTGACAAAATCATCACACTTTCCAGAAGCGTGGTTTCTGACTCGGTGCCAGATTTATTTTCATTAGTCTGCAAATTTCACATGGAGACAGCTTAAACAAATTATTCCGCAATTTCCCCTGAGAAAATGACTGATATTTCTGGACCCAATGATGTCATCCAAGGTGTATTACTTGTGTGAGAGATTTGCGTGCAACTCGCATGAGGCTAATTGCCAGCCATGAGCTTGTGAATCATTCCTGTAAGCACAGCTGCTCAATTATGTAACCTAGTCTTCCATATTTCTCCATTTTCAATCACGCCGAAACCCAGCCGAGAGCCATCTAGGCATCTTCTGCCCAGACACATGTTAAGCAGAAAGCTCATTTTTGATCATTATGCCTCTGCAGTCCTTCTTCTGTATTACATATCTCCTCTGCGCACTAACATCAAAAGGGGTTTTATTAAAGAGTAAAACAAAGAGTCCTTTCATAAAAGTAGCATGCACTCCGAGCAAAGAGTATAGCTTATGATAAAGAAGAAAAGAGAGATGAAAAAAACATCACGGTTGCCAAGGAAACAAGGCTGTCTCCTGGAGTGTGAAGTTGCAAAGTATTCTCGTGTAGGCATTTTGTAAACGCGGGGTGTTAATGAAATGAAATGGTACTCATGCACCATGCAGGAGCTGATTCAAGCTTTAAAACAATTCAGTATTTAGAACATATCTATATATAGAAATATACCAAAGGGGTCATGCTGTTTAAGGAAAACAATCCATAACATGCAACCTGGTGCAACATGTAATGTTTTTAATGTGCTTGTGCTTTTCGTCCGACTTTAATGCATTTAATTTTGCGTAACGTCAAGTTGGTTCCTCTTCTGACTTACGTTATAGCAGCTGTAAACAGCTGTTCCATCGCTAACCTTTCTTTTTTTCTTTCTTAATCAGACAACAAAAAACGCAGCAATCACAGTGACTTGTCCCAGGGGACGGGGCAAGTCTCCACCCCCTTCTTGTCATTGGCTTGTTATCCGATTGTGCGTAACCTGTTATGTGTTAGTTTTTACGTCTAAGCATTTGTTTTCATCTGTTAATTCTGTATACTTCCTGATTTTCGTTTGTTTAATAAGATTTAAAGGTCAATCAAGCCTTAATAAATCACGTTATGCATTCTCATCCTGCCTTTATGCACCACCCCAGATCCTTGAGACTCCTATAAATGCTGAATATACTGTATGCGGTATATACTGTATGTGTCATGTCAGCAAAATTCTGAGAGCTGTTAGAAAGTGATAGAAAGTGAATCCTCCTGTCCAATCAGATTCAAGAAATCAACACTGTTCTGGTATATACACTGACCAGGAGCATAACATGCTGATCGCTGACCAGTGAAGTGAATAAGACTGATGATCTCATCATGGCACCTGTTAGTGGGTGGGATATATTAGGCAGCAAGTCAACATTTTGTCCTCAAAGTTGATGTTAGAAGCAGGAAAATGGACAAGCGTAAGGATTTGAGCGAGTTTGACGAAGGGCCAAATTGTGATGGCTAGACCACTGGATCAGAGCATCTCCAAAACTGCAGCTCTTGTGGGGTGTTCCCGGTCTGCAGTGGTCAGTATCTATCAAAAGTGGTCCAAGGAAGGAACAGTGGTGAACTGGTGACAGGGTCATGGGTGACCAAGGCTCATTGATAAACATGGGGAGCGAAGGCTGGCCCGTGTGATCCGATCCAACAGACGAGCTACTGTTGCTCAAATTGCTGAAGAAGTTAATGCTGGTTCTGATAGAAAGGGGTCAGAATACACAGTGCAGGACGGGTCAGGGCTGTTTTAGCAGCAAAAGGGGGACCGACACAATATTAGGCAGGTGGTCATAATGTTCAGTGTATAGCAAGCAAGTTCTTTCAGTAAATTTCCTACAGTCATTCATTAATCTGGTTTAATGATTCAATAATTGAAATGCCATATGATGCGAAAATTTAATCCATCCCTGATGAATTTCCCCTTGGACAGAAACTGTTTTCTGATTCCTGTCGTGATTGCTAGTGTCTAACTGTGAATGTCAGAGTGTTTCACCATCGGAGCGATGGGGGATTTGTGAATTGGGTCGCAATTGATCTTGATAGGCTACGCTGTGAACTTTAAATAATGTATTAGGCCAACGCGCCACATGGGAGCACTTTATTTATAGCCGGGCAAAGTTTATCGAGTATGCCTGTGCATTTAAAAGTGGTGGGTGATATGGAAAGAGAAAAAAAAAGGAGAGAGATTTCAGAACGCCAGGTCATTTTGTAGCTGAATACTCCAGGTATGCATTATGAATAAGTGGTTCAGTGTGTGAAAGTGCTGAAGTGTGTTCCCTCGCTCTTAAGAGTTGAGATCACTCAGACTGGATCGCTCTTACTGGGCAAGCGACAAGACCTTCGTGTCCCTCCCACCGCTTGACACATCAATACAGCTGGGCCAGGCTGCACTGCAGCAGTTATATAATGACGCTCCTGCCAAAGAACACACACACACACACACATAGATATATACACTATACCACCCACAAGTGTAAAGAATAGTAAAGGCACTCTATGGGAGAAGGCTGACACACCTCTTTCCCTGAGCTGATTTCTCCTACTGCAGAGAAGAGATAAAGGAGAGCAAAAAAGAAGCGGCTGTGGAACCAGAAAACGAAACTGACCTCACAGGATGCGTCTCTAAAAAATCAAACCCAATAGAACGAAGGAGGCGCTCTTTCTTTTTTTTCTCCCACCCATGCACGACTTTTCAGCTTCTAAAAACCCTAAAGAAAAGCTCTCTAAAGCTGCAGCTCTCAAGAAGAAGGGCACAGATGGGCAGTTTATTATTAATGACTATAAGCCATTTTTGCCTTTTATTGTAGCAGAAAGCAAAACTGACACGTCTGTGTCTGAGGCTTAATACACAGCAGACATCTAAATTGAAGCTTTTCAAGCCTGAATTCATTAAAAACCTCCAAATATCCTCCAAATATCCAAAACTCAGAAATGAAAATGAATTAAAAAAATCCAAATAGCCTCCAAATATCCGAAATACTAAAATTAAAATGAATTAAAAATCTAAATATCCTCAAAAAAATCCCAAAATTAAAAGGAATTAAAAATCCAAATATCCTTAAAAAATCCAAAAATGAAAGGGAATTAAAAATCCAAATATCCTTAAAAAATCCAAAATCCAAAAATTAAAGGAATTAAAAATCCAAATATCCTCCATTTCATGTCACTTTTCACTTCATGAGTGTTTTAGGAATATTTTGATAAATATTATACATGAATTAACTATTTAAAAAAATGTGTCCCTGTCCCATGTGTCCCTGCAGAAGTCTTGTTTCGAAACCAAATTATGCGTCAGATCAGAAAGTGGGATCACAGTCACAAAGGGAAAAAAGGACATTTTCAGCATGAGTCAAGTCCACTGAATATCTGTGGCTTTGCACCAACTTCGGAGGGTTGCTATGGTTATAAATTATGTCAAATCTGTTCCTCCAAAAACTAGGACGCTGAGAGGCAGGGAGGAATACTTCACACCAGAACAAAAAGATCTCATCAAATCAACAACTAGACAGAAAGAAATCATCGTCCTCATTTGTATATATTTTTATTTTTTTTTTAAACTGACAGCTGATACTGAATCAAGTTCCAGCTTCTTAAGGTTAAAGTAGATCTTCCTAAGTACATAAAATTGACCATAATTCAATTAAAGGTGCAGTCTGCGATGTCTAAACATGTTCTTATACCTTCAATTGTCATATACATTTAAAGATACTTAAGGGAATATGTGACGCACAATTCTGCTTTTGTATAAACATGGCCACATTTTTTCATTTCTGGCTTTTATTTATTGATTTTAGGGGCCAGAAATGGGCTCCACCTCCATATCGGATGAAGCTGTCCGACTCCGCCCATCCTCCGTTCAAAATGATTTCAATTTCTACCATGTTATTTCCCGTCTCTGTTCATACTGTGTTGGATTCATCATAATAACTATGTTAAACAATAACAATGTGTTATTTTTCATCTCTACCTTCCCCATAACTCTAAAACATGCCACTTTAAAACATTTTTTTTTACCACATTACAAATTTTCTTGTCTCTAAAGTGTAAAATTATGATTAGTGCATGCTTAAAAATTACATACTGCTGCTTTAATTTCATAACCCATTTACACTTTAATTCTAGATTAAGGCAGTGGATCATATTCAAAGAAAAATGTATGTGTTTTGAACAGAGGGAGTGGAAACGAGTTGTACTGCTGCTGTAGTATGCTAAAATCACATATTGCTCCTTTAAGCGCGTTTGTCAAGCCTGTATAGGTTTATTAATTCACACATTCTGCAACAGAAGGCCTTGCTTTTCCTTCACTCTGGGTCAGTGTCCTCATTCTAGGTTGTGAGAGTGAACAGAAGAACGAGCACGAGGACGGGAAGAAAGACTAGCATCAGAAAGCTCAGCTCTACCATATATAGCATCACTAGCAAAGCCACATAGCAGCACCGGCACCGTCTCTGCATGCCCCGGATGGCCTGTACGAGTCCACGAGGATACTCGAAACATCCACACACTCGGGCTGTCTCAGCCCGCCCCAGCAAACACTGCTCCAGAGTCGAACAGAACCCTGAACCGACTTCTGGTTCTGACTGCGGTGTCAAGCTTGGAGGACTTGTACAGAAGGTTATATCCTCCTGAAGCCTGTAAATCTGCCACTGTAGAAGCGGGGTTTTCTGCCGACACAGGGGGCACTGTACTCGAGAGCAGTCCGCTGCCCGCTTGAGCATGACGGCCAAGCAGCGCTGGCACACGGTATGGTCACAGTTTAGCAGCACAACGCTGTGGTCACCCTTGGAGTGGTAAGGCTCGGTGCAAATCGGGCATTCGTCTACAGCAGAGTCGGTAGGTTCCTGATTCAAACAGCCAAGCGTCCTGCTGATCCCACCACCTGTCCTCTCCGTCCTTGACACCGTGTACTCACTTTCATCAGGACGTAGGATATTAAAATGTTCATTAAGCAAAGGTTCTTGAGCCAAACACTCCCTTGGGTGAATTTCACTCATGTTTGGTCCATCTGTAGCTGGGTTTTCAACACTCAAACATGGCTCCTCTTTAATCCCAGTGCTTCCTGTTGTTATTCCTTGATTTGAAATGAATTGAACACAAGGATTTAATGAATCTGAACTGCAGGGACATCCAGGTTTTCTCTCCTGATCTAGATTTCCAGAATGAGACACTTCAGGGTCCATGGCTCCAGTGAGAGAAACACATTCTAGAAAAAAGGTGCCCTGTTTTGGAAAGTAGCTCACCGAAACCTTTTACTCTCCTCAGTAAAGCTTTTCTATCGTCTGTAACATTTCAAACTTGCTGATGCAAGACCGGCTTCAGAGTAGCGCTAGAAGGAAGGAGCATTGTTTATTCTAGCTTGCTTATCGCTTTAAAGGTGGAGCTGTTTGAAAGCCCTCTGGGACTGAGTCTAAAACTAATCAAGGTGCTGACCTCTGAAAGAATGAATAAGGTCAGTGAGAAAAAGCCTGCATTTCTTTGCTGTATCAATTTTATTCTTTGTGAATTGTGTATGCTTGTGGAAAATGAGTAGGGGCTAAAGATCAGAGCCTCAAGCAACATATAGTTTACTGCTTTATTTAAGAATCTGTTTCTGTGATATCCATTTACAAAAATATTGTTAATGATATGCATAATATTTCCCAAAGAGAAATTAGATAGATAGATAGATAGATAGATAGATAGATAGATAGATAGATAGATAGATAGATAGATATTTTGTACAGTTACTGTACATACAGTTTTTTATTAACAACTGCACTCCAGTAAAAGGTCTTTATACTTCCGAGCAGAACCTTTTTTTAAAACCAACAGACATCTACTGCGTTCTACAATCAGTGCTGTAATATTGCATTATCATATATTAAACAATGTATATATGAGATATTATATATATATATATATATATATATATATATATATATATATATATATATATATATATATATATATATATACACAAGTCTATTTCCTGCAGGTTTTAAGCTCACTTGAATCCAATTTAATAAAAACGAAAAAAATAAAGTAAAAAGTCTCTTCCCTCCTATGCTATGTATAGATTAGAGAAGATGGTACAGAAACCTGTGTGATTCATCTCGGAGAGACACGAAATAGATTTATAAAAATCAATCCAGATGACAAGGCAAAAAGAACACACTGTTTCACTCGCTTTATCACAGTGCCTGCGGGCGGTGCATTTCTCAGGCTCACTGTGTTGCCTGCACAGACGCAGAGCACACAAATAGCAAGAGATAGATGAAGAGCGAGAGAGAGAGAGTTGAGAGATAGATGAAGAGCGAGAGAGAGAGAGTTGAGAGAGAGAGACAGAGAGAGAGAGAGTCATGCCGTGCAGTCATGCGTGTAAGCGTAGGCACCTCAAATACACTGTATCTGATACGAAGCTAATTTCATCAGGCAACATCTGCATGCTGACATAATGTTCAGGACAATAACCCATCATGCACCCCTCTCTCTCTCTCTCTCTCTCTCTCTCTCTCGGTGTAGTTAGATGACATTTGAAATGTATTCACAGGCTCAGGCGCAGCACATGGCACTTATCATAATGGGCTGATCGTGTTGTAACATAAGATATTAATTAACACCACTTAGTGTTAGGACACACAGGCTGAGGATGACACGAGTGTGAGAAACAAACCTGCTTACAGTCTGGGATTCATGATGAGGGATTTGTTTTAGAAGAGCTGCTGAAAGACATTATTAAAGGGTCATTAACTTGTGAAATAAGATTCTTCCCTCCATCCGGAAACGTATCCGGTGTTTTAATAAAGCAATATGGGAAAAAAAGAAAGAAAAACAAGTCGCCTAAGATCCAAGATGTTTCTAGTTTCAAATGGAGACTAGATACAGAAAGCAATCGGAATTCTATAAAATAAGAAAACTAACCCTACTATCATTCAGTTAAAGAATTCTAACATTAAAAACAATTATATATATATATATTAAAAAGAAATACATAACATGGTTGTGTGATTGTTTTCTAATAACCACAGTTATTTAAGTAATAAACAATTGTTTTTATCCATTTATATTTACATCTAATATTATGTCATTGTATTAATTATAACAGCTAGAAATTAGTTTTAATAATTGGAAAAGTACCGACTCGTACTGGAGACTCCTTCCATCAACGTCTAATAAACATCTCCTTTCAGAAAACTAACCATATCAAAATATTACACTTTTTTTGGTTTAATGTTTGATCTTGAATTGTTCTAGAAAATGAGTCCATATCCAGCGACCAATCAGAACCCTGCATTCAACCATACTGTGGTATAAAAGGTGCTTCCGAGAGCAATCTCTATAAGCTTATATGTCTAAAGCCAGTTGATTTAATATTAATGAGTTAATGATTGTCAATGATTTCTGTGAGCCATTTATACCATAAAACATCCATCCATCCATTGTCTATACCCACTTTATTCCTAATTAGGGTCACGGGGATCTGCTGGAGCCTATCCCAGCACACATTGGGCAAAAGGCAGGGGGACACCCTAGACAGGTCACCAGTCCATCACAGGGCTACACATATAGACAGACAACCACACACACACACACACACACACACACTCCTATGGTCAATTTAGAATTACCAATCAACCTACTGTACATGTTTTTGGACTGTGGGAGGAAAACCAGAGTACACCCACGCAGGCACAGGGAGAACCCAGGACCTTCTTGCTGTGAAGAGTGAGCATTGCTAACCACCAAGCCACCGTGCTGCTCCACCTTAAAACATGTTTCAATATTTCATATTGTGACTTTATCTAAGTCTGAACTTTGGTGTTAATAGTGCAATAGTTTGTGGGAATATTTTCCATTCAAAACTTATTCTTAGTTTAGAGAACAGTGCAGAAATGCTAGTTTGAGTTAATCAGCCATATGCCATATGCAAAAATAATGGGCAGAGATTAGGGCTGGAATATGCCGTTCTATTCTATTTGTACAGAACAGACTGCTCTCGTTGTTGCAAATACAGCAAATGAGCAACAGGAAGTAGTCTGGCAGCGCACAAGGACAAACACCACTGTTAGTTTTTAAAAAGAAAAACGTGATTAGATAACAGTTCTGTAGATATCGAGCTTTATGAAAGGCTAAACGCTTTTAGTGCATGCTCTAACATATCGCAATGAACCTGAAGAACATATCACACTGAAACCTCAAGAAGCCTCACATAGGAAGAGACAAACTGTATAGTGGATTCTATTTGCTTTCAATTTCAGCATTGGTTTGAACTGAATGATGAATGACATGTAGCTACAGTGTACATTGGTCATTGGTCATTTTTAATTTATTTGTAGCAGCCTCAAATCAAATCACAGATTTATATTAATGCAATACATTAGCATTAGGTTTTCTGAAGCATCTCTGGAAGGAGTCTCCAGTGTCAGTGCTTTTAAGGTCTGTTTTCTGACCCAGTCTTAAGGACAGAGGGATGTAAAACTTTCCGATATAACGTGAGAGATACTATGTTTTGCGGAACATTAAAACCTAACTATAAATGGATAAAAAGTATTATTTCCTTAAGGAGAAAGCATTGTACATCTTCTGTTCTGAGACAATGGCCAAGATGACGCACGCTTAATTACCCATTATATATCGCAGATACTTTTAAAGCTGACCGCGATTTTACATAATATTATTCAGACAGGCACAGAGACCACGCCTCCTTTGATATTATTTCTAAATAGCAGTTTCCTATTAATTAAGAAAAAGATATCGGCTTCAGGCTTTGCCATACAGTGATAGAATCTGACACACACTTGAAGCAATGCGGCTCGATGTGGCTAATTCCAGAGACTGCTGCACCAATTCAAGCCCTGTATTTCAGTAACACCAAGAGGACGTCCTCCGTAATTCACAGTGTAGAAATGATCGAGTCTTGTGGCTTCGGTTTAGTCTCCTGGCCCGTCAGCTGTTATTGCTTGCATTGGCTGGAAGAGCTCTTGAGTCTGCGATGTGTTGTGATGTGTTGAATTCCCCTGATTACAATGCAATATGCAGGAAAGTCAAGCTACAGCGATTCTCACAGAGCGAGAGAAAGTTAGCACTTGTATTAATGATTCACGGTCCTCTCAGGCACTTCAACAAGGACGGCACGGTCCTTAAAAACGGAAGGAAATAAGCTGCTACCGTCACGGCATCCTCTTGGGTTTTTTGAGATTTTCTGTACTGATTGTAGAAGGTTTGAATATTTTAAGATCATGGGCTCATCTTACACGATTTAATCCGCTAAAGTGTTTCAGGACTGGGAAGGACCGTCGCAAGGATCCTGTCCTCATTCTCTGATTGAACAGCTGCATAACATCTGTATAAGAGGAAAAAGGATGATAACATAACAGCAATTAACACAAATCTCAGTACTCAAGAGTCAATATTTACACCGACCAGGCATAACATTATAACCACCTGCCTAATATTGCGTTGGTCCCCCTGTTCCTGCCAAAACAGCCCTGACCCGTCCTGCACTGTGTATTCTGACACCATTCTGTCAGAACCAGCATTAACTTCTTTAGCAATTTGAGCAACAGTAGCTCGTCTGTTGGATCGGATCACACGGGCCAGCCTTCACTCCCCACGTCCATCAATGAGCCTTTGCTGTCCATGACCCTGTCACTTGTTCCCCAGTGTTCCTTCATTGGACCACTTTTGATAGATACTGACCACTGCAGACCGGGAACACCCCACAAGAGCTACAGTTTTGGAGATGCTCTGATCCAGTGGTCTAGCCATCACAATTTGGCCCTTCGTCAAACTCGCTCAAATCCTTACGCTTGTCCATTTTTCCTGCTTCTAACACATCAACTTTGAGGACAAAATGTTCACTTGATGCCTAATATATCCCACCCACTAACAGGTGCCATGATGAGGAGATCATCAGTCTTATTCACTTCACCTCTCAGTGCTCATAATGTTATGCCTGATCAGTGTATATATGGAAACATTTCTTTTGGATTTTTAGAAACAATGCTACTCTCTAATCAGTACAACATTAATTACAAAGAATTATAAGCTATTATTTTTTTAATTGTAGATTTATTAAGATGGTCACTGCCATTAGAAAATGTTATATCTCTCTTTTTTCACTATTCATTATTTATACCACTAGGGAAAAAAAGTGCCTATATAGTGTCTATAATTTTATGTCAACATTTTGCGACAAACTGACTACATGAAATCATCCACACTATCCTTACTATGCATTTTACTTATCTCATGCTTTATAAAATCTGATCCCAAACATCATTACACTTTTCTTTTATATTACATTAGCAATATTTTTAAAATCTGCTCCTAATATGTATATTTGAGGAAATACAAAAAAG
Organism: Hemibagrus wyckioides; assembly: GCF_019097595.1. NCBI lineage: Eukaryota > Metazoa > Chordata > Actinopteri > Siluriformes > Bagridae > Hemibagrus > Hemibagrus wyckioides. The sequence continues at coordinate 3,786,716 of NC_080727.1, forward strand.
GTGACAAAAAAAAAGATGAAAAACAATATAGTTTCTGTAATTGACAGTGACAGTAATGATAAGAGACGTCGATTTGCTGTCGCTGTAGATTTAATATTTATCGCCGTCAAGACCGAAGCCAACTTAAATAACGTTGGTGAATAATAGATAAAATAACTGATATGACAGAGGTGTGGTGATAATGCATAATGCATTAAACTTTCAGTCAATGGTTATAAATGCTTTTATGACTTAAATTAATAAAATATAATACAATAAAATATACAATAATATAATATAATAAAATACAATCCTACTTGTTGATAAATTCATTTAACCTGACACTTTTTAATTTGACTGACAACATTATAGAGTGCTAGTAATTATAATATTCCCAATAAAGTATCCTTATCTCTATAAGATGAATGTTACCTTGAGTCCAGTCCATGTGTTTGGTCAGAAGTCCAGCGTGTCGTGTTGGAAGCGCAGACGTGGGCTGTTCTCGCTGTAGAACTGACTGTACCAGCGCCGGTGTTTCTGGATGGCCGAGTCCTCTTTCACCAGCAGCGGTTTAGAGATATACTTCTTATTGTTCCAGATCATTACATCCCGCTCAAACTGCCACGAGAGAGAGAGAGAGAGAGAGAGAGGTGACTGATGACTTGACTTGATTACTGATTATTGATTGAGAAAAACTACAGCGTTCGACTGCCTGGACACTTCATTTTCATTGCATGTTATTGTTCGTGATCCCTCTCAAGCTCTCATGGGACAAAAAATGAAAAAGACTAGTCTAGGCCAGATGTTACTAGGACATATATATGTACGTCACTGGGTTACTACAGAATTACAGTCACAATTCATGTCACTGTATTGCTATAAAATTGCACGCCACTTGATCACTGTATAAAAAATACATAAGTCAGTGGATCACTAAAAAAAACTACAAAAGTCTCTTGAACTGTAAAATTATTTTAATGCAATGGATCACTGTAAAATTCGTTGTGAGCCTGGATTGCTGTAACACTGCATATGTCACTGAAACAGGGAAAAAAGAGAGTCAATGGATCACTGGCACACAAGGCACTAGATCACTGTACAAATAAACAAGGCACTGGATCACTGTAGAACTCCACAAGGCACTGGATCACTGTAAAACTCCACAAGGCACTGGATCACTGTAAAACTCCACAAGGTATTGGATAACTATACAATTACAAAAGGCACTAGATCACTGTATAACTACTAAGGACACTGTATCATGGTAAAATTACACATAGCACTGGATCACTGTTAAACTCCAAAAGGCACTAAATCACTGTACAAGTTACTGGATCACTGTACACATACACAAGGCACTGGATTACTGTACAAATCCACAAGGCACTGGATCACTGTGCAACTTTACAAGGCATGGGATCACTGTAAAACTCCACAAGGCATGGGATCACTGTATAACTCCACAAGACACTGGATCACTGTAAATCTCCACAAGGCATGGGATCACTGTAAATCCCCACAAGGCATGGGATCACTGTAAAACTCCACAAGGCACTGGATCACTGTGCAACTCCTCATGGCACTGAGTCACTGTAAAAATCCACAAGGCACGGGATCACTGTAAAACTCCACAAGGCATGGGATCACTGTATAACTCCACAAGACACTGGATCACTGTAAATCTCCACAAGGCATGGGATCACTGTACAATTACACAAGACACTGAATCACTGCATAACTACTGCAGACACTGGATCACAGTAGAATTACACCTGGCCCTGTTAAACTCCAAAAGGCACTGGATCACTGTACAACTCTACAAGGCACTGGATCACTGTACAAATACACAAGTCACCAGATCACTGTAGAACTCCACAAGGCACAGGATCATTGTAAAACTCCACAGGGCATGGGATCATTGTAAAACTCCACAGGGCACGGGATCATTGTAAAACTCCACAGGGCACGGGATCATTGTAAAACTCCACAGGGCACGGGATCATTGTAAAACTCCACAGGGCATGGGATCATTGTAAAACTCCACAGGGCACGGGATCATTGTAAAACTCCACAGGGCACGGGATCATTGTAAAACTCCACAGGGCATGGGATCATTGTAAAACTCCACAGGGCACGGGATCATTGTAAAACTCCACAGGGCACGGGATCATTGTAAAACTCCACAGGGCATGGGATCATTGTAAAACTCCACAGGGCACGGGATCATTGTAAAACTCCACAGGGCACGGGATCATTGTAAAACTCCACAGGGCATGGGATCACAGTAGAATAACACAAGGCACTGGATCACTGTACAAATACACAAGGCACTGGATCACTGCAAAAATGCATTAAATGTCTTGGTTCACTGTAAACCTAGGTTAAGTCACTGAAACATTGAAAAACTACTTCAGTGAAGGGATCATTGCAAATTGACATAAGTCACTGGATCACCGCAAAAGTACTATGGCCCTACATAGGTCATGACCATTAAAAATCTACATAGGTCACTGGATCACTGTAAAACCACACACATCAGTGCCTGGATCTCTGTAAATCTCCCCATGTCAGTGGATCACTGTGTGACTTAGCAAGTCACTGGATAACTGGGCAAGATAGACTAATTTGTTAGCTACACTATTCTCATAGCTCCAGTCCAAGTGTGAATGTTGGGATAACAAACATGTTTTGCCTTACTCACCCACATACACACACACACACACACTGCTGTGAGTGACGTCATACAGTGGAGGTGTTTGTTTGGAACAAGTTACCTGAATACACTCTGCTCGCAGGATGAATTTTGGCACCAGCGGAGGAATGTTGCTCTGGTAGAAGATGGTGTGTGACACACACTGCAGCAGGGGCTCCACCGGGGTCACACAGTGTAAGATCACACCACGACCCAGGAATTTGTGATTAAACAGCAGGAACACTACACCTGGACCGACCTGAGGAGAAAACACACGCTTCCTGTTAATCCTAACAGGACCTGCAGTGTCCTCGCATTTTAATGTCTTTCAGCACACTGCTTTGAGCGTATGATACATATTTTTATCGAAGGTTTATTTTAACGTGCTTGTATGAAAATTGCCGAGGTGTAAGAGGAATAAAACACCACAGGATGTAATGCTACAGGAAAACAATCCACATCCTGAAGGTAAAATAAACTCACGTCAGGCCGCATTACTCCACCATGATGTTGATTGTTTTCCTATAACAGTATGCGTCCAAGAGGATCTTTTATATTGTACTGCACATGCCTAGGACTGGTTCAGAAATCTTCAAAGTTCTAGACAGAGCCCTTGAAGTACGTAGGTCGTCCTTCTCCATCCTCATATCCTTCCTCATGTTCTTTATCATGGACGACGTGGCTGCAGCACTTCTACTGAGCATGCTGTGTGCAGTCAAACGGCCTTCAGCTTCACTTCTTCTCACACACTTACACACACACACACACACACACACACACTCTCACTCCTGTGCAGCCTTGAGCACTGACACGTCTCCCACATATCACTGCGTATAATTAGCATCACCATGGTTACACGCTCGAGCTTTTCAAAGATACCACAATCACACACAGAGACAAATAAGAGAATGCTGAAGGTAAATTGTGTGTGAAGGGCAGATGTGAAAAACTCCCTCTTCAGTGGCTGTGCATTAAATTCTTTACACTCGAGCTGGAGAAAGATTCTCGTCCTGATTTTTCATCATTCAACATTCGGTTTTTGATGAAATATTGGCCGAGAGAGAATTTTAATGAAAAATCCATCTAGACGCATTACAAGCAACAGCGAAGGAGCTGTCCGAGACTTACTGTACACACACCTACACACACACTGGTGTATGTTACACCGCACAAGAATTGTGCATTTAATACGAAGTAGGCCAGTGATCATCGATAACACAATTCCATCGCTAGGGACATGACATTTGAGCTCATATTGACCCGCCAACGTGTCTTATTCCTTTCCCAAGCTTGAGACATGCATATCTGATGTGCCTCTCTGGTCATGTGACCTTTTAAGGTAATAATACTAAAAAGCAAGATATTCATTTACATCGATTTTTAGAGACATAGCATTTTGTTAGCGTTATGATTGCAAACTCAGTGGCAGCTTGCCAGTGCTTACGATTTATGCATTATAAGTCAGTGGAGCTGTGCTGCTACAGGAAAATAATCTGATTAGCTTTCTAAAGCGGAACATCCTGAAGTGTTTTATTCCTCTTACAGTATATCAGGACCATTCGCCAACGCTAACAGTGATTCATAAGTGTCAGGCATTTTTTGTTGTTGCTGGATTATCCCACAGCATTTTTACATTCAAAGATGTTGAGTAATTTTTTATAACAGTATTTCTGAAAAACGTCTGCATAAACACCACCATCATCTCACAGAAAAACGTTATATAGCGCTTGAATCAGCAAGACATACCATAATTCGATGCTGCCCCCTGCTGGTCAGTTTTATCATTACCTGTCTGGCCACAACGTTCACGTCCAAGAGAGGCCAGTGGCGTCCGAATACAGTGAGGGCGTGCTTTACTAACATCTGAGAACAGTGCTTATTAGGCTCCGGCTCTGGATTCCATTCCACCTAAGAAAACACACACACACGTCAAAGTGAAAGCACTGAAATGAACAAGAAGTGTTGTGACTGTATCGTATGGTACTAGACTACATGATGAGTCATTAAGCAAATGCCAGGAATTTCATTATATGACAGGAAGATAATTACAGCGTCAGTATTATCGAGTGGAAGGTCGAGTTTAAATGAGCCCGGGTTAAGTTCTTGATTAAACATCTTGATCTCTTTGTCAATTCATGACCACATTGTGCATTATGAAAGGAATAGAGCACTTAGAAGCATGCGAGTTACTGTTTACACCCACACATTTGTTATTTTCCTCTGACTGCACGGCTCTATATGGTGTATAGAACCATTTCTAATTTCCATTACACCTGATTTACACTATATTTCCAAAAGTTTTGGAACACCCCGCCAAATCATTGAATTCAGGTGTTGTTGTTTGGCCCCTTAGTTCCAGTGAAAGGAACTCTAAATGCTTCAGCATACCAAGATATTTTGGACAATTTTGTGCTCCCAACTTTGTGGGAACAGTTTGGGGATGACCCCTTCCTGTTCCAACATGACTGCACACCAGTGCACAAAGCAAGGTCCATAAAGACATGGATGAGCGAGTCCTGACCTCAACCCGAAAGAAGACCTTTGGGATGAATTAGAGCAGAGACTGTGAGCTTCTCATCCAACATCAGTGCCTGACCTCACAAATGGACTTCTAGAGGAATGGTCAAAAATTCCCATAAACACACTCCTAAACCTTGTGGAAAGCCTTCCCAGAAGACTTGAAGCTGTTATAGCTGCAAAGGACGGGACAAATCCATATTACGTTCATGTGCATGTAAAGGCAGACGTCCCAAAACTTTTGGCGATATAGTGTATGTGGAAAGCTGGAATCAGGTATTTGGTTAAAATGAACCTGTTGAACACCAGCTGTTTGTGAATAATATTAAAGAGCTCATGTAGGATCACATTCAGGCTTGCTCACCTTCCAGTCATGGCGGATGAACTCCCAGGTCTTGCTGTTGGTGTAACGCAGGTCCACGCCACTCACGATGCCCGGTGTGTGGAGATGAGCCAGATGAGCGATGTCTGCAGCATTCTCTGGTATCTCCTACGCAGGTTAAACATATCCAAGTGATGCAATACCCTTTTTTCTAAATCTAATTTCATGCATCACTGCTCCATCAATTTACTTTCAGTAAAATTAGAGATATAACATTAACCAGACAGCCTCAGTTTTTCAGTGTGGACCATTTCCTTGGAAATTTCTAGAAAAAAAATGTCTATCCTGCTGCCTGGTGAATTTTATGCTTCATATCATGTAGCATTACCTCTATGTGAGCATTGATGAAGTGCTCCGTGCGTCCGCGGTAAACCCACTCCTGACTGGTGATCTCTTTCTGCTCAGGAACCGTCCAGCTTGGTTGCTCTCCATCACAGTGGAACCAAACCAAGATCTGCTCATTGACCTCACAGCTCAGCCAGCAGCGCACCTTAGCAAACTCCGGCACTGTACATATAAAAACACATACACATGGTACAGAGATAACTAGCAAAACTAGCTACCTAGCTAGATTATATCTAGTCATATATTTGTACATAGCTCTATTTATCCACTTATCTATCTGTCCATTCATTCAGCCTTCTATCAATCCATCGATCCATTTATTTACCACTCCATCAATTTAATCTATCTATCTATCTATCTATCTATCTATCTATCTATCTATCTATCTATCTATCTATCTATCTATCTATCTATCTATCTATCTATCTATCTATTACCATACCTTTTTCAGCATATGGAATTCTGACACACTTCCCATCCTCTCCTCGAAATTGCCACCCATGGAAAGGACATTCTATACAGTTGCCCACCACTCGGCCCCCTACAGCCAGGTTGGCCCCTAGATGGGGGCAGTAGGCATCCACCACATGGACCTTCCCATCCTGACCCCGGAACACAGCCACCTGCTCACCTGAGAACACAAACAGAACACAGGGAAGTTACGACAGCAGAGATGGTTGTGTCTTTTGCTGGAAATCAGGCAAACGCTATTCTCAAAAACATGCTTTTCCATCCTGAAGAGGGCAGCAGTCGGCCATTGGTCATGCTACTTCAATAGGATTTAACAACACAGGATTTAAGGCCATCAGAGAGCAAAATAAATTTAATTGACAATACAGGTGACAAGGGCAACATTTAGGGCAAACCTTAGACAAAACAATCAATAGTTTCCAGTTGATTACTGATATTCTTAGATTTTGTAATGTGATCAATCGCATAATAATGGATCCCAGATCTAAATCAAAGCTTAGAGGTGATCATGCTTTCGCTATTTTTGCTGATGATGATGATGATGATGATGATTATTATTATTATTACTAATATTATAATTTGAGGGTTTTAAATCAGTGGTGTAAAGCACATTAGTTAACTTGTGTTCTTTTAATGGTGCTACATAAACAATTGACATCAATGCAAATTTATTTGTCTAATTACATACACTAAAGTTTTGGGACACCCCTCCAAATCACTGAATTCAGGTGTTGTTTTTCAGGGGTTGGGCTCGGCCCCTTAGTTCCAGTGAAAGGAACTCTTAATGCTTCAGCTTCATACCAAGACATTTTGGACAATGTGGAGGAACTTGACTGGCCTGCACAGAGTCCTGACCTCAACCCCATAGAACACCTTTGGGATGAATTAGAGCGGAGACTGTGAGCCAGACCTTCTTGTCCAACATCAGTGCCTGACCTCACAAATGTGCTTCTAGAGGAACGGTCAAAAATTCCCATAAACACACTCCTAAACCTTGTGGAAAGCCTTCCCAGAAGAGTTGAAGCTGTTATAGCTGCAAAGGGTGGGACAACTCCATATTACATTCATGTGCATGTGAAGACAGACATCCCAAAACTTTTGGAAATATAGTGTATGCATAAAATTGTATACTTAATAAAACCCAAAGGCTATTAATGTTTTAAGAAATAAAATATTTATTTCACTGCCAACAGCCTTTACAGATAAAAAAGAAACAGGAATATTCCTATTTTATTATTTTCATAAATATTATTCTATTTTTCTCTTACTTTTTAATTTTGTAAAGAGTTTTTTTCTCTGTACAGTTTAAGAAAGAGGAGGCCGGGTTTTCATTTTACTTTACAAGTTGTACGCTGTATAGCCATATATGAGACAAAAAATCTTCCATCTTGGAACTTTTCTCTAAAATACTGACTCTCCATCAACCTCTGAGACATTTGTAGGTTGTGTCTCTTTAATTCTGCACTTCCTGGAGGCGTCTCAATCAATAACCCCTCTCTAACAGTACCACTTAAACCCTAATTAAATCATATTCCCTGAGAACTGTCCCTAGGGTGATATTAACAGCCCTCACCAGCACTACGCAGTAAAAACCATGATTTATTCATTCATCCTTTCATAGTCCGTAACCACTTGTGCAATATCCACAGACCATTAAACTTGGAAGTGAACTTTTAAATGCAGATGCTTTTCCATATTCACAACTCTGTTGTGAAGAAACAATGATTCCTTTACTCAAATCTGCGTTCAGGAGCACCGAGCTATTTTACTGCAGACGGGGTAAACATTTAATTGTTTTATTTAATCTACATGTCTTTATTTTACATATGGGATGCACAAGATAAACAGATTTAAGGACTAAAGCGCCGCCGCAGTGCTCTCTTTAGCTGGAGAATTAGCAATCGAACCACTAGTAGCAGGAAATCAAACAGCTTTATGGGTAATCTCGGAAATTACCGAAACAATATAGTTCCTTTGCGCAAGTAGAAATCATACATCAATCACAAATATCTATGGTATGATATGTACATCCTTCAGGGCAGATTATTTCTACGTCATCTTATACATATTGTATAAGACAGTATTGTATTATGAATCTTGGCCCCCAGCCAGATCTTCTCCAAGGTCATTCAGAGAAGAAACGTGTGGTTTCTAAGCAGCCAGGATACATTCGAGTCCCTCAGTGACAAAAAGTTTTCCCAAAATGTTTACAACACAAAAAGTTCTCTCCAAAGCAACCTTCCTATGAGCGAAAAGAGAAGAAAGAACGTGAGGTAACTAAAGACGCTGAACTGCCTTGGTGATGAGATTCAAACTCAAACAGCTTAATCCTCAATTTTCTACAGCAAGGTTACATTCGGTCAGTAATATAATCAGTGTCTGTGGCCTGACCGGAGTCAGCAGATCTTCGGTACTAAGTGATCATGGAGAGCCGCATTTAAACCGACAAATAACAAATATGCAAAACTGTCTGAACAGCCTGATATGCAGGTTCTCATATTCTCTAAGAGCCCTGACCCATCATGCAGTGTGTATTCTGACACCTTTCTATCAGAACCAGCATTAACTTCTTCAGCAATCGGAGCAACAGTAGCTCATCTGTTGGATCGGATCACACGGGCCAGCCATCGCTCCCCACGTGCATCAATGTGCCTTGACCGCCCATGACCCTGTTGCCAGTTCACCATTGTTCCTTTCTTGGATTTATAGATAGATACTGACCACTGCAGACTGGGAACACCCCACAAGAGCTGCAGTTTTGAAGATGCTCTGATCCAGTGGTCTAGCCATCACAATTTGGCCCTTCTCACTCAAATCCTTACACTTGCCCATTTTCCCTGCTTCTAACTCATCAGCTTTGAGAACAAAATGTTCACTTGCTGCCTAATATATATATATATATATATATATATATATATATATATATATATATCCCACCCACTAACAGGTGCCATGATGAGGAGATCATCAGTATTATTCACTTTCACTTCACCTGTCACTGCTGAGAATGTTATATATAAAACAAATAAGAACTTCAAAAAATCTCTCTAACTGATATACTGTATAAAAAAATAATGTCAAGTAAAAGCACCTTCTTATGAAGTCTATTTTCTGATAAACATTTTATCAGGCTCTGGGTGTGTTCTGACATTTCCACTCAGTGACCTTCACTGGGTAAATGTAGTGCATTGATCATAGCTGTGACACTTGTGACTAGCTGGCATTGGTTACTCCTGAATCTCTAGGTAATGTTTAATAGGTGTACACTGAAGGCCAGCTTGGATGTATAAAACCTTTTTATGCACACACACACACACACAGACACACACACACACACACACAAGCATATATATAAAAGGAATATGGTGGTCTATTACAAATGAATTAGGCCTATTGCAAAACACATGCCTTCATGTAATATCTAAACAATTTCCAGAACCTCACATTATGATTCTTTTATCCATCGATTCATCAATATCACACCCAGACTTCATATTTTGCCATTCTGAAAACACATTCGAGAAAAAAAGCAAAGCAAAAATTCAGCTGTCGGAAAGTAAAGATGAACAATGAGAGGTCAAAATTCTGTCCAGTTTAGAGAAAAAAATAGCAACGAGTCGTTTGGAAGCCGGAAGAGTCGGTTCTTTCTAGTGATTTGACTCAGTGAAAAGAGTCGGAATTCCCATCACTGCAGTGAACTGAACAGAGCAGGGGAAAAGAATATGACATTACAAAAGAATTCATGCAGAAACCATGAGTTGGGAATGTCGAAATATTTTTTGTAACTCAGAATTAGGCTTTATGTTTTATGATTCATTTTCTTTCACCGTTAAAGATCTCAGTTTGACTCCGTATTTTTAGCAGTTATTGAAGTGACCTCAAAATGGGCAGATGGTTGCAAAACTGTGTGAGGATTGCTATTTTTACACTCTCTCTCACACACACACACACACAGAGAGAGAGAGAGAGAGAGAGAGAGAGAGAGAGAGAGAGATGCGCTAATCACCAGGAAAATGTCCTTTAAAAATATTTATATTTATAATGATTCGTTGAATCAAGTGGCACTCCGTGATGAGTCCGTCCGTGACTGCGTGCACATTTTACTGAAGTTGGACAGATTTTTTATTATTATTATTATTAGCAGCATAATGCATGACATTCTGGGCCTGTATCTGTTCTTGTTCAGTGACTGTTTTTGGAAAACAAAAAGCGTCGAGATGGAAATCTCGTTATGTCGCGTTTTCCCACGCTCGTGCTGGAGTGTTCAGTGCGTGAAAAGCTCGCGCGCGTCATTTTGCTGCTTATCTACAGACTACATACCCAAAACTGTAACGCTCTTGACGTCTCCCCGCTCCAGCATGTGCGAGTCCAGGATCCGGTACCAACCGTTCGGGTAAACTGGAGGCAGTTCCCCGGTCTTGCGCCTCCGCCGCACTTCGTTGGCCGCACGGGCTCGGGAGCGCCCATCCTCGGCCACGTATCCCACATCGTCCGGACTCCGCAGCAGCTCCAGAGGAGCGAACAGGAGCCGGTAAAGCCAGCCCGCAGCCAGAAGCAGAGTGCCCGCCACGATGCACGCCGCAGCGCGTGCCGGTGCTCCGGCCAGGCCGGTTTTCCGCCACAGCTCGGGGTAACCGTAACCGCTGTCCAGCAGCACGTCGGACGGGTCTCGCACGTGCATCAGGACGGTTGCAGTAAAAGCTATCGCGACCCCGGCGCACACCTTGATGAGCCGCGAACTCACGGAACCCTCCATGATGCAGCTCGATCAGTGCATGTCACACACTGTCACACACTGGCATGAAGATCAATTACTGCTAAAGCGCTCGTGCCTCTCCGCGTGTGCGCGTTATTTGTAAGGCGTGACGTCACGCCTTTTCCCCCAACATTAAAATGTAACCTAGGAGAGGCGCGAGCTTTTTGTGCTTGTGTGTGTTGTGATGCTTTCATCCTGGTCGCCATTGTTTGCGTTACTGCAACAGCAAAACAATATCTATAGCCTTTCATCCGTGTGCTTAGAGAAAATCTTTAGCATACTCTGAACTAAGGGTACTTTTGAAATAGTACCATCAAGGCTGTATGTTTTGTATGCATTTTTGTTTAAAAAGTATATGTTGTGGTCCTTAAGGTTTAATTAAATCTGTCCCTTGAATTATTTCTTAAAAAGGTTTTCAGGAATTAAATGTAGCATGCAAAAGAACGACACAAGGGAAATGCAGTTTGGTATCTTTATATCTGAGAGTGTTGGTCTTTCTTTAAAGTACTGATTTTAAAATGATTCATGATATGTTGCTGATCAGAATAGACCAGGCTTTCACCTGACCAGTTGTTGCTTTGACCCTCGTTTATATCCACAGTAGCTTCTTTTGCTTTTGTACTGTGTCTGGAGGCATGCTGGAGAAATCTGAGGGAATCAGGAATGGATTATTCCAGAATTTAGAGCATTTCCAGGGTAGTTTCTGTGAGAATATCTATCCGGAAAAGTGACTATGATTTATGAGATGGTTTACTTCTTCTTTCGGCTTTTCCCTTCAGGGGTCGCCACAGCGAATCATGTCTCTCCACCTATCCCTATCTTCTGCATCCTCAACACTTGCTCCCACTGGCTTCATATCCTCATTTATTCCATCCATATACCTCCTCTTTGTCCTTCCTCTTTGCCTCCTGCCTGGCAGCTCCATGTCCAACATTCTCCTACCAATATACTCACTCTCCCTCCTCTGAACATGTCCAAACCATCTTAACCTGGCCTCCCTAACTCTGTCCCCCAAACGTCCAACATGAGTTGTCCCTCTGATGTACTTGTTCCTAATCCTGTCCAACCGTGTCCCTCCCAAAGAGAACCTCAACATCTTCAGCTCTTCTACCTCCAGCTCTGACTCCTGTTTCTTCCTCAGTGACACTGCCTCTAAACCATACAGCATGGCCCATTCTAAACTGCCTGCACTTGCTTCTTTACCTCTTTCCCCACACTCTCCATTACACTGGACTGTTGACCCCAAGTACTTAAACTCCTGTACCTTCTAGATGATTTATCAACACTAGTCCGTTTTATTCCTAGTTTTATAATGACACAAGTACTGTTTAAATGATGTAGGTGAAGTGTTCAATGATGCAAGAATATTTTCCACATAGAGCCATTAAAGGTTCTATATTTAACTTTTCTTTCCTTCGAGTGTGACATGAGTGACAAGATGTCCTCTTTTTCTTGGACGTGTCCTCATTTGGAGACCAGAAATATCAGTCCAGCTGAATTGTAAAGTACTGGGTATAATGTGTTGTTAAGTTTGTCTGGAAGGTTGACACACACCATTAGGAGGAAGGACCAAGCGATTAAGCCTAATTACATTACCACAGAGTTCTAACTGTTCAACAAACTTATATTTACACACATTTTTAAGTTTTAGAAAATCTTTTGGATGGAAGTGTGAAACTGAATAAATGAAAGCAGAAGATGATGAATATGTGTTAATATACTGTATAGCTGTATACTTTTCTAAAAGAGTGATAAAGCAAAAAAAATAATGACATTTTATTTCAGGTAATCAAAATATTAAAGATTAATTGATATCAAGTGTCAACTACCCCATCTTGAACTCTCTTTAAACTCCCATAATCTGGGATATTTTTATAAAGAGCAAAACCAAAAGAAAAAACAAAGTGCATACAGTTTGGTTTATTGAATACAATTAACTGTCAGTGTGACTGCACGATGCATCATGACAGAGATAACTAGAGACAGAGCTGCGGAGACTTTCAGTTGACGTTGGGAAAGCTGGTGTAGGTGGTGCTCCAGAAGTAGACGTAGCGAGCTCTCATTTTCTGCTTGATAGAGTTCTTACCCATGTCGTGATTGATTTCTACAAACTGGTGGCCTTCACTCAGTTGGGGCCAGGCTACAGGCACCTCCGAATCACCTACGTTGGGGTCACTGAGCAGAGGAAAGAGAGGGCATAAAATACAAAGTCAGTAACACACCATGTTGGGCAAATTAGAAATCTGGAAAAGAAGCAGCTGCAGTGTGATTCGTTCAAAAACCTTATTGAAGAAGCTAAAAATAGTAACTAGGTAAGGTAGTAACATATGTCTAGCCAGTTAGCTAGTGCATTAAGTGAAACAAATTTTCATAATATGGTGGAACCCTGGAATACAAATGCCCTCCCTTACAATTTTCACCTTAAGAATTGAAATTTTGCAAAGAATTTGCATTGACATACGAAGCATTTTCGCCATACCAACAAACCGAACACCGGCTAAGTTGCAAGTAGGTTTGGGAGCCGTTCAAAACTTGTTAGCATCAGTGGAAAGCCAAGCAAAACCAACCGCAGAGAGTTTCCGAAGTGTCTTTCACTCAGTGAAAGCTGTTTCGAAAGAGTCAACCCACGAAAGCGAGGCGTTTTTTTTGTTGACAGATTGGTGGCGTTGGTGCTCTGTTCTATTTTTAGCCCAAGCTTGGTGGCACGACTTCCTGTAAGGACCCTTGACATGGAATGCTTGGCTTGGGTCAGTCCTTTGTAAGCAGCCATACAGTTTCCATATGTTTCGTATTGGTGATATTGATCATATTTTTGGGATTATCTGCATCTACATTATTTCTAATGGGAAAATCTGTTTTGCAATACACACTTTGGCCTTAAGACCTCCAGAACAAATTAAATTCGTATGCTGAGGTTCCACTTGGCTGAAATTTCAGCTATACATCTGTCCTCACAGTGCACACCGATTTGTCCACCCCGCAAACAGAAAACATGATTTCTACAAAAACACAATACCCATTATGAGTGATCTCTTTAAGGTGTATTACCCAGTCTTGGCAAAGTTGGTCCAGTAAGCGATCATGTATTTGGAAACTCTGCGATGTTTGGGCAGGTAGGCCAGGGGAGTGGTGAAAGGCTTTCCGAACACATACTGCAGGTCATCAGCATGGTCAGCCCCCATCCAGATAGGATAGCCAGGCATGCGGCTGGGCTCGGAGAACAGGTACGAATAAGTACGTCCGGTCCTGACAAGGAAACAACAAACAAGATGTCTGTAAGTCATCCAGGTCATTTACAACTGATTTAAAAGTAAGTGAAGGAAATTGTGTTGGAATCAAGCAAGATTATAAAACATGTCTACTGCCGCTCTTAGCTTATATAAGGATTCACACACTTGGCATGTTTGGCATGTAGATACAGAGCCGTCTGCGTCGGCACCAGGAAGGTGTAGTCTGTCTCGATGTCTACGATTGTCTTTTTGATGTCGTCCTTGCCAGGCTTACTTCCCCAGTTAGCAGTGTACTGCTCATAAGCTGCTGCTGAAGCTTCCGGGCCTTTATCACTGGTCAAAGCAGTCAGGAGAGCATGGACGTCTTCACTGTGTTGAAGGAACAAAAAAGGAATACATTACTGTTTCTATAGTAACAGCTCTCATTTTTATGGTGGACACTGCACATAACCTATGAATAAAATAACAGGAAGAAATCATTGATATAAGTCAATGGTGCATTCTCGTGTTATTAACATGAACAGAAAGTAATGACATTTTAATAGCTGCTGTAATGTAAGTGATAACAGGGAGTCTTTCTTACACAGGCGTAGGCTGGAGAGGCTGGTTGACAGAAGGAACATCGAAGCCTGTGAAAATGTGTCCGTCCATGTTGTTAACTCCGCCGATGTAGTCGACGTCAGCTGCGTTACTGAACAGGAGGCTGGGGTCACTGGGGAGGAAATCGCCATCAAGCACAGGGGCGAGAGCCAGGTTCTTCACAATGGGGTCTAAAGGGGGATTTCACACTTGATCATGGCAACTTCAATCAGTTATTGCATCCAAATCAACTCAAGTCAACGCAACTTGAAGATAACCTTTGCTTCAACTCTCAGGACAATGGATTACACTCAGTTTCATGGTTGAAAAGTTATATCCGAAACTTTTCAAGACAACTTATCCAGTATTAAAGAAGCTGTTGCATTTGGTGAAAGGAAAGTGCTTACTTGTTGCAGAACCTTTCAGGTTAAGGGTACCAGCAAGAGTTATCTCGACAGGGTCAGTCATCTTCAGGCAAGCTGCCATGGTCTGATCAGTGGGGCAGCCCACTTTCTTAGCAACCTGCCAGTGTGTAAAGAAAACCACTTTATTATAACATATCCTTTCCTCCTTTTTCCTAAATGATCCATACACTATATGACTGTTGATACAAACAGTATAAAAGAAAAATCCACCATGAATGATCAATGTTTTTGGTTATTGATCTATTTTCATGACAGATTTTTTTCTTGACCTGAATTAAAGCTAACAGGTAAATGTACAGGTGAAACACACTGGGCAGTGGTATGTGCAAGTTTTTTTTATACTTTTAGAGATAGCACATTGTACTAAAGTTCTAATGTAAGAGATTAAGCTACATTGATTACAAACCTAGATACGATTCATTAAAAAATACCGAGTTGTGTTGTAAATTGATTGATTGATCATGTCATATCATTAGCATGGTTACCTCTTCAGCAAAGGCTCTAGGATTTCTGTTAACAGCCCAAGGACAGAGAGCAACACCACTCTGGGAAATAGCTCTGCGAATCAAGCCTTTGTTGTGGGGGGTCAGCATCTGTACACACACACACACACACACACACACACACATTTCATCTTACATAGGAAATAGAAATAGCCATACAGGATATAGGATCGAAGAAGCAACGATGTGACTCATACCTGAAAGCTCACACTGGCCGCTCCGGCAGACTCTCCAAAGATGGTGATGTTGTTTGGATCTCCTCCGAAAGCCTTAATGTTCCTGTGCACCCAGGCGATGGCAGCTTGCTGATCCCAGAGACCATAGTTTCCTAAAAACCAAAGCATGGTCATTTTATCACACTATTTTATGACATTATTTTGAGGAAGCAGACTAATTCTGGTTTCTCAAAATAGGTCTTTAACACAGAGATGTTGAATTCTCGACAAAGGAGAGAACAGATAAAGACTGAACCATAAACACAGTAAAATGTCCCAGTTGTATAAAAGTAGATGACCATATAGTAGATAACATCAAGCTTTCGATTCTCACCAGGCAAATCCGAATCCCCGGTACTGAGAAATCCGAGCGCCCCGACACGATAGTTGACGGTCACCACAATGACGTTTCCCCGGTCAGCAATCTCCTCTCCACTGTACAGGTAGTTATCCAAGAAGTTTGCACCCTGAGAGCCACCGACCAGGTAGCCACCACCGAAGAAGTAAACCATGACAGGGAGGCCAGTAGAAACTACACAGAAACAGGTTATGGTACACTATAGCTTCAACGTTAGTTCTGAGTCTAGTGGTAGAATCCTAGCAGCTGATAGTCGCATTCTTACTCTTACGGCCTTGTGGGACCCAGATGTTGAGGTACAGGCAGTCCTCACTGCCACGGGTTCCGCTCTGAATCAGGTTCAGTTGCAGGCATCTCTTCGGAAAGTCGAGGGCTTTCAAGACACCTGCACAGAAACACAGGAAGTTCATGTTTTAGGCACTCTATGTTATATATTATACATTCATCTTCAGAAAGTACTTTACACTCACACACACACACACACACTTACAAGTGAAGAGGAAACCAAAGAAACTGGAGGAAACCTACACTAAACAGAAATTTCATGGCACAATCAAATATAATTCTAATCTATTTAAATAGGCTTTGTGTCCAGATTTTAACTTTTTTTGACCCCGATCACTTTGAACATATGGCACATGCCTGATTACTACAAATTAGAAAATATGTACTAATGTATTTCCACATTCTCACATACTACTCCTCGAGAAAAAAAGGTTGAAATGATCACTAAACTAAAATAAGTAGTGAACCAAGAAGGAAGTGGTTAAACTCACCACTCCAGCCCGGATGAGGAGTCGGTTTCTGGAACCGGACGGGTTGTGCGGCGAATGGGACACCCTTAAAGACGTCCATAGAGCGGAAGAGTCCTAGTTTATGATTCTTCCCCTCAACCAACCCTCCTTCTGTGTATACAGCTCCGAGCTATGGTGCACACACACACACACACACACACACACAATTCAAAATTATTCTATTGAATTTTATGAAAATATGACCCAAATGAATAGAATTCATAGATAAATCAATATTAAGCAAAATGAATTTGGTCCTTAATATTTAAAATACAGTTTTGTTGTCGAAAACTATAACATAAAATCAACTTTTTATTCTTTTTAACCAAAGTTTTTGGGAGAATATCAAAGCACATTTTATTCACATCAAGTCAAATTTCAGTTTTAAGCTTCGGACTCACCGAAGATGCATTTACGGCGCTCAGGAAAAGCCCCAAAGCCGCTAAAATTCCCAAAACAGCCATCTCTTCTCACACTAGACACAGCAGTACGAGCAGGGATCGTTAATTCACCTTATATATATATATATATATACCTATCTACTCAGATCTCTGCTCAGAGATATGCAGAGTCAAATTTGCATAGTGCTATTTTTATTTCAAGGGCCAACACGTGTCTCCTTATCTTTAGTTCTCATGGTTATAAAAAAAAATGAACGACAAAAAGCTTACAGCATTCAGGAGGTTTGATTTCAAGGGGGAAAAAGCGCTGGAGGTCTGAAAAGGAGGTTCAATTTCAAAATGCGCTTGCTGCAATATTGCAAGTGAGCTCCAAGTCAAATAACATGAAAGACAAGCCATGGGAGACTTCATGAACGGCTCAGCTTTTGTCCATGTCTAGTACAGTTAGTTTTGTTGGAAGGAGTCTCCAGTGTCGGTGCTTTGTAACAGACAGAAAGTCCAACAATCAGCATTTTGGTTTTATTAACTTCACAGGAGAAAATAAAGAGACACAGGTGTTTATATGTACAGTTTAAGAAATGAAATGATATATAACACAGATGAGAGTCTTTAGAGTCTGAAGGTTCCTTCCTCATATCATCTCTGAGCATTTTTTCGTTTTTTCCTTCACCGTTGCTAGCTCATTAGGGATAAATATAAACTTAAGCATTTTTATACAGAATTTCTTTATAAGATTTTTTTTAGTTTAATAAAAATGTTTAGCATTAAAAGCACTATACATAAAATCAAGTTAAACTGAATTGCTTTATAGGTATAAAGTACGTGACAACTTGTTCTGTGCACAACATTGAAATATCTCCAACTACGTCACTTTTGGACCAGAAACAAAGTTGAAAACGTTTTAATCACTTA
The DNA here is from genome assembly GCF_019097595.1 of Hemibagrus wyckioides. NCBI lineage: Eukaryota > Metazoa > Chordata > Actinopteri > Siluriformes > Bagridae > Hemibagrus > Hemibagrus wyckioides. The sequence goes on from NC_080727.1 coordinate 3,805,275, forward strand.
GAATACATAATAATTTAGCGTCCTGCGTGTGCACAATATCCTCCACTATGTCCACATTTTGATTGCATTCAATAGAGCTGATTAATAATAAAATGAATAATAATAACAGCGCATTAAAAAAAATATTAGACAGTATTTCGTCCATTATTTACGGTTGTATTATATAAATGATCGATGATGATTTATTGTCATGTACAAGAAAGTTTCAAGTTTTTTCTTAAATTTAATAAGACGTTTGCAAACTGCTGTGGAACAAAGGGAATAAAACACTTCAGGACGTCCTGCTATACAAAGATAAGCACCTTCGTACATTAACAGACGCCATCCTGTCACTGAATATATAGTTTTATTGCTAACTGAAGCACTGTATGAACAGGGAACACTGTGTAGCCATGAAAAGATGTGTTCCAATACCGGAATTGCAGAAGGTACAAGTCCTGATAATGACCTGCCAGCTTACACCTGCGTCTCTCTCTCTCTAAACACACACCTGCTGCGTTTCTAAACACATTTCTGCAGCTTTATCTCTTTTCGCATTCATTACTGCAAATAAGTCAGGACTGTCGGTACGCACCGGTTCACATATCCTTCTTTTATGTCAGTGATATGACTATTGTTAAAAAATATTCCAGCCAAAACATTTCTTTCTTTATTTATTTATTCAACAGTACACAATTTGAACCCCCCCCCAAGCCTTTGAACAAATAATTCTCTTACAAAAGACTTTTTTATTTTAATATATATAAAAACATACATATTCCACATTAAACAGGTAACTTAAGTCAACTTAAACGGTCTAATTTACATGTAATCAAGCATTTCTGTCTCCATTTCATTTTCACTCCCGTCAGGCTTGTAATCTTCATCGAAATCATCCTCGTCCTCATTGTCATCGATGTCATCTTCATCCTCGTCGCTCTCTTCGATTTTACGGCCGGCCCGGACAGGCCTCAGCTTCGGGGTAGACAGAGCTGGGGACAAAAATAATATATATATATCAAAAAAAAAAAAAGGAAGTAGACAAGTAATTTTGTAGCTGCAAGTCACCAATCTCTGTACTATGAAGTAGCCAGTAAGTTTTCCTACTACAGGTTGCCATAGCAACACCGTTTATCAGCGGGTGGCGTAGCTGCTAAGATAAAGACTTCGGGATGCAGATTTGGCGTTTTTATATATATAAAATTCACCAGTGGATCATATGAGATGAAGGAGAAGCAGTGTATGCACTTTGCCACAGATCCCATGCACTCTACTGTCTTCACTCCCATTGGCCAACAGACTCAAAAAGCATATTAGGAAAGCAGGCCCTGGAGTCTCAGGTGGAGATGTCTGTGAGAAGAATGCTGAGGAAACTTCTCAGTGTCCTTGATAATGCGTCACACCCCCTGCATGCGACACCGCAGTCCTACCCGGAGCACGTTCAGCCATAGTGAGACCACCGAAGAGGTCTTTCCTAGCAGCGGCCATCAAACTCTATAACTCCTCCCCTTTCAGTAGAGAGCAGAGCTGACACAATGAACACTGACTGTATTACTGTGTTATTATATGGACTATCCCAATTCACAATATGTACGTTAATATCATATTATGTGCAATATTGTCTTAATTCCCAAGCACATTTTCTGTACATTTTGTATGGCCAGGATAGCAGTGGTTTAAATTAGGCCATGAATTTCTTTAGATATTGAGTAATAGAAGCAAATAAATAAGTTAGAAATGAATGACTTTGAAAGAACAGCCTGGAAAACATCTGTAGTTGAGACTAATTATAAACTCGAGGGATGTAGCTGAGGTTAAGGAAGCATACACACACACACTTCAGCATTAGATTGAATGCAGCTACAAATATTTGGAGCCCTAAATAGGTATAGTGCCATTATGTGACACCTCTAATATATACATGCTGGTTTGTATTCCTTCAAAAGCCACCAAATCTTACAGCGATGAAACTTAGCATAAAACCCAGCTTTATCCTAAACCAACGCCTTTGTACCCCAAGCACTTACAAGGTCTTTTTGCCCGTGCCACCTGCGCGATCATGTAGGAGATGATGTTTCTGAGCTCGTCCGCAGTCCGCGGCAAACACCAGCCGTCGCGCTCGTCACACACCTCCTCATTCCCGTCGTTTTTATGGATGATGTTCTTAATTCTGACAAACATGGTGAAGTCACGGTCAATAAAGACACTTCTTTAAAGCTGTACATGGTTATCATATTCATCTTTCAAATGTCTCTCTTACGTCTCTACATCCAGATCGCACAGCTGGTAAAACATCTGTCGGTAGGGTGGTAACATTCCCTCACGGAATATGTAAACCGAATCCTGTAATAAAAAAAAAAACCTGATGGGTCTCAAGATATCTCACTAATTGTTGTGGGGTTTTTTAATACCTGGCAATACAAAATCCTCTACTGAATTCAACTGAGAGGAACAATCTGGCAACCTCTACATAAACTGTTGTAAAAACTGTTGCGCTGATTGACCTGATTTTAGGTGAGGAGATATTTACTGATTATTTTTTGAAAGTCTCCTTTTTTTGGAGATTAAAACGGCATTTTAGGTTAAAAGTAAGACTTAAGAAAGAAAAGGAAGAAATAATTTTCAGTTTGTCTGTAAATAATAAGCTGTGTTTATTGTCCTATTAAATTCAAGAAAGAGAATAAAAGAAAGGCTGATGATGAAAAACAAAGGTTTCTAGCTGTAAGTGATAACAGGAACTTGTTTCCTGGATGTTCTCCAACATTAACTGAATATAAAATGTTGCCTAAAAGAAAGAATAGATCTCATTTTTACCTTAAGGATGTATTTTGATGATGAAGACACGGAGCTGGATGAACCGTCATGGGTGATGTCCTTCAAACTAGCTGCCTGAGGGGCTAAAGGAACCATTAAAGGAAATCTGAATCAGTGGAAAAGAAACAATGCTCTACCATACTACAGCAGACTCACTGTCCACTTTAATAGAAACACCTGTACACCTGCCCACTTATATGCAGTTTTCTAATCAGCCAATCATGTGGCAGCAGTGCAATGGATGAAAATCAAACGTCAGAATGTGATCTTGGTGCCACATGTGCAGGTTCCAGTATTTGCTGACCTCCTGGGGTTTTCACAAACAACTACACACACGCAGGATGATGAGAACGGCCAGACAGGTTCGAGCTGACAGGAAGGCTACTCTAATCATGATTCTCTTTGCAATCATGATGAACAGAACAGAACAGAATCTGATGCTACAATGGACAGCCCTTAACTGGACAGTTTTCAGATTGGAAAAATACTTCGGTTGATGGGTTTCGGTGACCCTGCGTCCTTTGGAGGCATGTGTAGGTGTACTGATGTTCCTAATAAAGTGCATGCTGAGTGAAAATCCCAGTATTTTTCCATAAAGAAGATAAGCAAGATAAAGCTCCAGCAGTTGTTTGATTTGAAGGATGTTTCCTTCAAACAGCTAGCATTGCTAGACAGGATCCCTAATAAATGACCAAAACAAAAACAATGGCATAGAAAACATCTCCACATCTCACAGGAACAGCAGGATCTCCAGATAAATATTAAGAATTGCCTCACCTGCCTTGTTGACCGTAGTGGGAAGATTGTACTGGTAAGCACTTCTTTTAGCCTTTACTGGTATTTCATTGAAGCTGTGTCCTAGGGAGGGGGACAGAGAAACAATGGAGAGAGAAACAAAGCATTGATATTATTACTAAGAGAAATTCTATTCCAAATGAAATGATTTTATTAAAATATGATATGTATAGAATAGACTGATAGAGTTCATAGACCCGTGTTGAACATGTAGTTGTGAATTCTGAGCTCCTCACCATGTCTCACTCCACAGCGGATTCGGAAATCCAGAACCTGGTACATTTTGGCCTCTGGGTGGTTACGGGGATCGTAACCGAACCTCACCCACAGGCTTCTCCATGGCCCAGTTAACTGATGAGCAGACACAAACATATACACACACAAATACACAAGCAGACGGAAACACACACAGCCGCACACACACACACACACAAATGCAATCACAGACACGTGCAGACGCAGACACATATGCAGACAGAACCACACACATGAAAGTGCAAACACACAAATGCAGACGCAAACACACACACAAAGACGTAACACAGGCGCAACATGCAGATACAAACAACAGACGCAAACACACAGGCGCAAACACACAGACACGCAGACACAAACACACACACAAGCAGAGGCAAGCACACACACACACGCAGACGCAAGCACACACACGCAGGCACAAGCACACACACAAGCAGACAAAAGCACACACGTGTAGGAGAATACATACACACACACACACACATGTAGGAGAATACGCACACACGCAGGAGCAAACACACACACGCAGTAGCAAACGCGCACACAAACATACAGACGCAAACACACAGACACAAACACACACACACAGGAGCAAACACAGAGCAAATTTTATTCCTTATTAATATATTAAATGACACTGAAAAGCCTATACATGGTGCTGACAGATCTGCTACGAAGCCATGTGACTTCTATCCCAACTTTTAAACCTCAACTCCAGACATGTATTGATAATTGTTTCCTAGCTAGTTTCTCACCATGTAATATGCCAGAAAGGGGAGCAGGATCTTCAGCTTCTCCGGGTGAATGTTGATGTTGGCTTTGATGGCGTTGCGGGACCATATGGGCCGTCTTTCAAACAGCTGTGGGAGGAAATACAGTCACATATAACTAAACATACCATGAATATATGAAATGGAGGACATTCAAGCTGACTTTTTTTCCCATAGCATATAGAGGATGGTATTAGCTGTTCGTGTCAGATCCTAATATGACTCTAAATGAGTGCATAATTGAAGATAGGAGCAATTGGAGGGTGTATCTACGTATATGCTTATATGAACCTATATATAAGCTTTTTATGAGTTGCTCAGGAGCTCCCGGTTACTCCAACTGACTGTATATGACTGTAGAAAGGATATTATTCGTAATCACACTTTCCAGGTTTTAAAATAATTTATAATCACACTCTCTGGTGTCACCCAAATGAGGATGAGGTTCCCTTTTGAGTCTGGTTCCGCTAAAGGTTTCTTCCTCTTACCATCTCACAGTCGCCTCAGGCTTGCTCATTAGGGATAAATACAAATAGATTTTAAATATAAGTCAAATATTAATCTTTCTTTTTTTCCCAGTTCAGCCGAGAGACACCCGAGGGAAGGCTGGGCATCCCTGCTTAGACTGCTGCCCCTGCAACCCGGCTCCGGATAAGTGGAAGACAGTGAATGAATGAACGAATGAATGAATGAATATTAATCTTGAACTTTTTATACTACATCTCTTATGTTCTGTGAAGCTGAGACCATTGTCCATTGTTGAAAGCGCTATACAAATAAAATTTAATTGAACTGAATTGAAAAACACTCGTAAAGTAAAATGTAAGTAAAATATTTCCATCACAGGTCTTTAAAAACGTACCTTCCTCATTTCCTCCTCTGCCCTGAGGTCACTGTGGTGCATAGCATTTTTGCGCCAGTTCCTTTTAGCAGCCTCTAGTGGCTCAGTGGGAATAGCCACATCTTCAAAATTCACAAAAATGGCATTGTGGGCTCTCCGGGCTCGGTTCGGACCGATCAGGTTCTCTTTGGAGATCAAATGCGAAGCGTTTCCTTCCCTGTAAAGTGATGGAAATGATTTGGCTACAAAGAACACAGGTGATCGGTGAACTGATTCAACTACAAAGATTAAAGAAACATACCGGAATATGGCATACTGGAATATGATTGGCTCTTATATTTTATGATGCAATAACACTTGAAATCCACATGCTCGATACTTTATAATACGATTCATAGCATGCTTACTTGTGAGCAACATCCGGCCTGTAGTAGTAATCCACCGGGTTATCCAGACGAGAGAAAATGGGAGGTGGGATGAAGAGCGGCACATCTTGGTCAAAGAACTCCTTCTTTTCAGGTTTGCGCAACAAGATCTTGTCATACAAAGAGATCTGGGATCCATCAGCCTCTCTGTGCATAGCCAGGTACTGAAAATCTGCCATTCCTTGATGAAAAATAAGCAGGTTTGTGTTCAGTTGTAAGAAATTTTTTTTATTAATATTAATGGAACATCAGATAGAGGAGCGTACCTTGAAATTTATAAGTGGTGTCTATGAGGCCCAGGATCTCCATGACCATGTGAGATTCCCCAGTGCGTCTGTTTGTTCTGCGCCGTACTCGGATGAGCAGGTTGGTGGAAGAATAGCGATTTCCACATACAGGGTGACAGTAAGGGTCTTTAGGACGATAACGCAGCTCCAGACGTTTGGACGAGTCTCCATACGTCTGTTAAAAAAGGTGAGATGGAGAAATAAGACACAATACCGCATACGAATGATACTTAATCTAACGCATATACATTATGCTCATATCTAAACATATAATGAAAAAATTCTTCTTATACTGCTGCAACAAGATTTTATTTATTAACCAATATACTTTACACTCTAATGAGTTTCTTCCTGTTATAACTTACACTACAACAGCTGTAAAACTGTAGGATAGCTAATATCTTTTTTCCTTTCTCTCTTAAAGTAAATAAATCAATTAATTGTCACGTTGCCAGTAATCTGGCTAGAGCAGGTCTCTGTGTAAGAGACATATTATTGTTGCTGTCATTTGGTACAATGTTAAAGAGAAAAAGGTTTTATTTTAAAATACGAAGATAGATAAATGATCACCTTGGACAGACCCTGTTCCCCTCCAACAGTTTCCAGCATTTTGTCCACATTATTAACCAAACCTGGATATTCAACACAAACCAGCCTGGTCTCTGATAACGGCAGCGTCGCAGCTTCTTCACGGTTACACTCAGCTTCAGTGGCTGATGAGGTTGTGTTTATTACCGCGTCCATTATTATAACATTAAACTAGCCAAATCAACACACACACTCATGTCAACATCTTCACTGTAGTCAACATGAGCAACTCCTGAAACATTCCTGGTGCAAACTGCACTTAATATATGTAGTTCCGCTTTCGACGAACGTGAACTAGAGAAAACTCAAAAATCGGATCAAATATTTTTAAAGATCTCTACAAATCCAAACTCATTCTTTCAAAAATACTGCGGATTTTTACGAAAACCGACTAAGCTTTTAGTACACAACATTATAAACCAAAATAAGATCTGTTATTTTGAAACGGCTGGAAACCTGTCAGTTTCATGTGTTGCCAGATTGTGAAATTTTGAAATACGATATTTAACATATTTCTATTAATATATATAATATGTATGTTAACCATTGAAATAAATAATTTTCTTTTTTATCTTCAGAAACAAAAAGGGCCATTTCTTCATCAACTTCCCGAAAACGTAATCTTTTGGTTAACATGGGTAAGTCAGCGCTGTTCCCAAAACATAAATGAAATCAAATCTTAGCGAGGTCCACGTTTTAAAAATAAGCACATGTATAAGGTTTTTCCTTATAATTATTTATATTTATACAATACAGACTAGGAGCAATGTATTGAATTCAGAAGCAATGGACTATATTTATGAATCATACCCGTGATATGTACCAATCTGGCAACCTGATTTCAGCAGGCCGTCAGTCGCTTCCTGCGCTTCAGAAGAAACATACAGCTCCGACAAAATGGTACGATTTTTCAGTTTTACACTTACAGGATCTGCGACAAGACGGTAATCATCTAGCAGTAAATTCGTACAGAATACAAAATGTAATATAAGACCGGAAGATAGACAATATTATTAGCCGTTAGCTAGTTAGCGAGCTAGCTGACTAGCTTCATCCATAATATCACATGACTCTTCCATTTGCTGGAACTGGAGTTCGGTGTTCCCGTTTAAAATTATTTACAGCCAGACTCTTTTATTTGACGTTTTAATCCATATTTCGTTTCTAAATCATTGTTATTCTTATTTTTATTTATGGAGAGTGGCATGACTCATAAATGAGACAAAAAAGAATCTCATTCCTAAAGACTTAAGCTAACGTCGGCTAACATCATGTCATGCTCAGTTATTTCATTAACTCATTTATTTATTTATTTATTTATTTAGATCACACCATGGGGTTTCTGATGTTTGTTTGCCTGGTCATCTGTTTACTGTCAAGAGTGTGCAGAGCTTTAGTCCTTCAGTCTGTTCAGCTCTCATACACTATATTGCCAAAAGTATTGGGACACCTCTCTCCAAATCATTGAGTTCAGGGGTTGGTCTCGGCCCCTTAGTTCCAGTGAAAGGAACTCTTAATGCTTCAGCTTCATACTAAGACATTTTGGACAATTTCGTGCTCCCAACTTTATGGGAACAGTTTGGAGATGACTCCTTCCTGTTCCAACATGACTGCACACCAGTGCACAAAGCAAGGTCCATGAAGACATGGATGAGCGAGTTTGGTGTGGAGGAACTTGACTTGAGTCCTGACCTCAACCCCATAGAACACCTTTGGGATGAATTAGAGTGGAGACTGTGAGCCAGGTCAAAACTGGGACGTCTGCCTTCACATGCACATGAATGTAATATGGAGTTGTCCCACCCTTTGCAGCTGTAACAGCTTCAACTCTTCTGGGAAGGCTTTCCACAAGGTTTAGGAGTGTGTTTATGGGAATTTTTGGCCATTCCTCTAGAATCACATTTGTGAGGTCAGACACTGATGTTGGATGAGAAGGCCTGGCTCACAGTCTCTGCTCTAATTCATCCTAAAAGTGTTCCATCAGGTTGAGGTCAGGACTTGTGTGAAGTTCCTCCACACCAAACTCTCTCATCCATGTTTTTATGGACCTTGGTTTGTGCACTGGTGCACAGTCATGCTGGAACAGGAAGGGGTCATCCCCAAACTGTTCCCACAAAGTTCAGAGCATGAAATTGTTCAAAATGTCTTGGTATTAAGAGTTCCTTTCACTGGAACTAAAGGGCCAAGCCGAACCTCTGAGAAAAAAAAAAAAAAAAAAGAAAACCAAACGCCTGAATTCCATGATTTGGAGGGGTGTCCCAAAACTTTTGCCAATGTAGTGTATCTCTTCATCCGTATGCTCTGTTCACAAACATTTGCTTCCCGAAGGATCACGTTTCTCTTGGTCTAAAGATCGAGCTAATTATAAAGGTTTATATACAAGCCATATTCTTACATCAGCATTAGTGTCGTTCCTCAAAACAGTCAGAGCAAGGCATCATTAAATAATGTGTTCAATTTCATTTAACAAATTATCAGTACTCACTTTAACAACTTGTCCTTTAGATTTAAACCTTTTCACTTTCCTAAACCACCTCTTATGGGTTCTAGTCTACCTTCATCTCATGTTGACTAAAAAAAATAAATAAATCATTTAGCCGCTAAAGTTTCCCACTAACCCCACACCTCTAACCTTTAATTAACCGTTATCAACTAACATCTCATTTATGTTTGAATTATTCACTTGATATTCGTTTGGTATTTCAGTTTCCTTCTCTGTCTCACACCATCTTGTATTGTTTGTGTTCCTTTATTTGTGATTATGCACCGTTTTGATCTCTCGATGTCCCCCACTCCTCCTCCTCCTCCTCCTCCTCATCCTGCTCTTCCTCCTCCACCTCTTCCTCATGCACTGTCTCCCATCCTGTCTCCAATCAACTGCCTTGTGCTCAGGCTGGTCACAGAGTAAGTGCCCCTCCACTCCCTCCACCCTGCTTTACCGAGGCTTCTATTGCAGACTAATGGTGACGGCTGTAGTAACGCTGCTCTCTGTGAGGCTGTTGGATCTAGTCTGACTTCTGCTTGTTGTAAGAAACACAAGTAAAGGTGTCCTGGGACTTTCTTGGTAACCTCCTCTCAGCTAATGTGTGATAAATGCACTGTTATAGGTTTATCCGTAGTGTATATACATGTATATATAAGTGTTATGACTTCATCAGTAATGTATTAGAATGTAAGCTGATCCAGCCAGTTTTGTTTTAACTTCCTGTTTAATTTTGTACTGGAGCAGTGAAGGTAATGTAGCAAACAAGTAAGGAAAGTTCACGTGAATCACGCACCGATATCTATAAAACTGCTTGACTTGGTGAAGCACAGGATTGTTGTGAAGATAGATATGTAATGACTTTCCATAAGAGCGGTACTCACGTTCGATACACGTGCAACGAAGAGTGCTTTTCAGAACACTACGGCGTTTGCTTGATTTTTTACTGTTATTTTTGCCATCGCAAAATTACAAAATCCTGCAGGGGATTCCCCTGAGGGGATTCCCTTCCCTCCTGCACTCCCAGACTCTGGTAGGAGGTGTGGCCTGTTTGCTTTACACAAAATTTGTGTAAAAATGCCACATTTTGTCCTTGAAGTACACTGTCACTTAAAAATACATTAAAAAAACTGTGTCCCACAATAAACAGTGAATGAGCCAATAGCGTGGATGATCTTGAATGATTGACAGGTGTTTTAGCCCCACCCCTTCTCCATAGTCTCTTGACTGTGAATGCTTTTCAGTGTCATGACTGCATCACACTGATGACAGTGAATTGCAGTACATATTTACTTCTGAAACATTTAATTGCCCAAAAAAAAAAAAACCCTGCTGAGATACGAGCAATGTATTGAAGGTTTTGCTTTTCAGTGTGGAATGTTTCCAGCACCTCACTCAGGCACTGACCAGAGTACTGAATAGGCCTGAATGAATGACACAATTCTGGGCTAGTGGCTATAAACATTCCTTACTTGTTGGCTACATTAGCCTCATCGCTCCAGTAGAAGGTTCCAGAAGCTTTATTTGTCTAATATTTGGACAGTTATATGTTTTATTAGTATGACATAATACTGTGAAAGCCTACAATCATTGAATCCCTTTAAGGTCCACTTAGATCTGAGTTAGATTTGATCTCCTTGACAGACTTGCTCCTGGTGATTGATATCAATGATAATCAATACAATCTGTTAGCTTTGATTAGCTTAGATTCTAACGTCTTGCTCCTGCTGGCAGTCTAACTCACTGTTCATTATATATCTCCAGTTGGTCCTTGTATTAGGTGACCTGCACATTCCTCACAGATGCAACACTCTACCAGCAAAGTTTAAGAAGCTGCTGGTGCCTGGCAAGATTCAGCACATCCTCTGCACTGGCAACCTCTGTACAAAGGAGAGCTACGACTACCTGAAGACCCTGGCTGGAGATGTGCACATCGTCAGAGGAGACTTCGATGAGGTGGTGTTTACTGTTGTTACACAAACAGATATTGGGTCTTATTTTCTGTCTGAAGATTCTTGGAAAATATTTATTTAGATATAGTGGCTTGTATACACTGAATACACAGGCATAACATTATGACCACCTGACGAATACCGTGTTGGTCCACCTTTTGCTGACCCGTCCTGCACTGTGTATTCTGACACCTTTCTATCAGAACCAGCATTAACTTATTCAGTAATTTGAGCAACAGTAGCTCGTCTGTTGGATCAGATCACACGGACCAGCCTTCACTCCCCACGTGCATCAGTGTGCCTTGGCTGTCCATGACCCTGTCACCGGTTCACCACTGTTCCGTCCTTGGACCACTTTTGATAGACAATGACCACTGCAGACCGGGAACACCCCACAAGAGCTGCAGTTTTGGAGATGCTCTGATCCAGTGGTCTAGCCATCACAATTTGTCCCTTCATCAAACTCGCTCAAATCCTTACGCTTGTCCATTTTTCCTGCTTCTAACACATCAACTTTGAGGACAAAATGTTCACTTGCTGTCTAATATATCCCACCCACTAACAGGTGCCATGATGAGGAGATCATCAGTCTTATTCCCTTCACCTCTCACTGCTCATAATGTTATGCCTGATCGGTGTATACAGTATAGAAAAACATTAACAATAAAACATTATCTTTTTTTTGCTACAGAATCTGAACTATCCTGAGCAGAAGGTGGTAACTGTGGGCCAATTTAAGATCGGTCTGATCCACGGGCACCAGGTGATCCCATGGGGTGACATGGCCAGCCTCGCCCTTCTCCAGAGGCAGCTGGATGTGGATATTCTCATCTCAGGCCACACGCACAAGTTTGAGGCCTTCGAGAACGAGAACAAATTTTACATCAACCCTGGTTCAGCCACAGGAGCTTACAATGCACTGGAAAGGTACAGCACCTTCTTCATGACAATTCTGTGACATAAACTTTACTTTTTTTCCTTAAAGGTGCTGTGTGGAATGTTTATAAGTGTTGCTAGACGTATAAAATCATATCA